>NC_133324.1:473336793-473506793 GCF_042186555.1 Aquarana catesbeiana | reverse complement strand
CTTTGAGGCTTGCATATGATTTGATGATGGAAATCAGCAGAGCTTCTGCTCATTTACTAAAGCACTGGAACAAATGCACTTGTAGAGTGCACATGCATTTTGCAAACTGCAACATATATTTGCTTTAGACAAATCAACACCACAGAACATTCAAGCAAATTTTAACGAGGGTGGGGGTGGGGGGGGGGTTGTGAAATCTAGATAATTGCTCATTAGCAGCACACTATTTGGAGTGAGTTTAGGTGGGGGGGGGGGAGTTGTGAAATCTAGATAATTGCTCATTATAAGCACACTAAATACACTCAAACAAAATACATTCCAAATGAGTAGACTAGGTGGATATGTTCCCATCACTTCATGCTGGGAAGGTTATTGAAGGAAAATATACATGCATGACAAAAAATAACAGGAAAAAATTCCAGCATGTGTGAGGATAAAAAGGGGACATTCACACTATATTGCAATGATGGTAAGTAGTGTTTGAAGCAAGAAATACATTACATTATCAAAGATTACATAAAAGAACATGTGATGCTAATAAAAGAAAAATATCTTACCTTAATATAGTCCTTCTGCAGGACCTGTATGATGGCAGAACAGGTCTCTGGGATAATGATCCCCAGAGCCTGGGGGGAGATGCCTGTCGAGAACTTAAGGTCCTGCAGGCTTCTCCCTGTGGCCAAATACCGCAAGGTAGCGACCAGCCTCTGCTCCGGAGTGATGGCTTGCCTCATGCAGGTATCCTGCCTGCTGATATAGGGGGTCAGCAAAGCCAACAAACGGTCAAAAACGGGGTCCGTCATCCGGAGAAAGTTCCTGAAATCCTCAGGATTATTCTCACGGATCTCACGGAGCAAAGGCATGTGACAGAACTGGTCACGCTGAAGCAACCAATTCTTGGTCCATGAACTCCTCCTCGCCCTGTTCATGGACTGGTCTTGGGCTGAAGAATAAACTACAGCACCAAGCACATACAATGCACGAGCTCTACAACGAGTACGTACAGGTAACATGGCTTCAAAACGGTCGGCTGGTCAGAACGCACTAAACAGAACGCACTGAAGAACAGCAAGGCCTGTGAAGAACGACCTGAAAATCAGGAACGAGCGGCCAATAAAACAAAGATTTCTCAATGCCAACTGACCAAACGCACTGAAAAGCAGATACAAACCTCACAAGCACAGACTGAACAACAGTTAAAACGAACTGAAAAATACGAGTCTCACAAGCGCGAATCGTCTCTCACCAAACTTCTACTAACACGAGATAAACACGAGATTAGCAGAAGGAGCCCAAAGGGTGTCGTACGGGCTATTGAACTTCCGTTTTATAGTCTCGTCGGACTTGGTGTACGTCACCGCGTACTAGGCTGTCGTACTTTTGTGTGGTCGTGTGTGTGCAAGTCCGTTCGTAAGAAAGTCTGCCGCAAGTCCGCCGAAGGTACGTCGGAAGTATGTCGGACAGGCTGTCGGACTTTTGTAGGTGAAAAGTCCGACCGTGTGTACGCGGCATAAGAAATGTGTTAAGTTCAGTGTTGAGAAAGAGCTCCGGAAGAATAGATGATGCTTCACTTAGGACCTTATTCTATGAAGTAATGTCTATGGTTAACAGTCGTCCACTTACAGTTGACAACATCAATAATCCAACAAGTTTGGAACCTTTAACTCCCAACCATCTACTTCACCTTAAGTCTGATTGCATACAACCACCACCTGGCAAGTTTGCCAAAGAGGATTTATATGCCAAAAAGAGATGGCGAATAATTCAATATCTATCAGAACAGTTTTGGAATAGATGGAAGAAAGAGTACTAGAAGTTCAAAAAGATAAAGACAGACTAGTAAGAAGAGCATTGTTACAAATAGGAGACTCAAAACTTGACAAAGAGGGAAAACGTCTCACTATTCCACTCAAGTTGGAAGGTCCTATACAGAAGTTAGTTGTTCTACTTGAAAGTGATAAAAGACACTTGGAAGTTGAGAATCTGATGGAAAATTCTCTAAATTCATGTTCAAACCCTACTATAGAAAACATAGAATTATAGGTAATTTGGTGGGAGTGTAGCTGGCCAGCTAAGACCTGTCCTAGGTTGCTAATGTGACTTACGTGCATATACAGCTAGACCTGCTAATAACCTTAATACAGTTTATATGCTCACATGTGAGAGATAAAAAAGCAGAGTTATTTACTGTGACTTTATATATGGATGTCATATAACAGTTGTATATTGTGTTCACAGAAGCAAACCAGAAAGCAAAGAGTTAAGCCTTTGTGACTCTCAGGAGTTTTGGCCAGTCACAGCCAATCTCACACTGAGCAAGAGTTTAGGCCAATCACAGCCAGCCTTACACCTATTATTTTGTCTAGAAATTACCCAGCACATTGCTAGATCTCACTATATCAGAGAGAGTGGACCTGAACAGATTGCAGATCCAGCCAGAGTTCAGTTTTATGGAAGCAAGTGGCCAAAAATAGGTATTTAATACAGTTATATATGTTACCATTGTTAAATAATGTGATTAGAACTGTATACTGAACTAGTTATGTGTTCACTTGTAGTTCCACCGAACAAATCAAACCGAACAAACCAAATCAAACCAAACCAAACAAATCAAATCAAGCAAACAAACAAATCAAACAAACGTTTAATAAGCATGCAAACTGCAAATTGCAAAGTGAAAGTACAGATACTGAAGATATGGTATTATGGTATTTTATGTAAAATGACAAGATTGAACAGATGAATCACCTTTTTGTTATACTTTATTCAACACGTTTGTACATGCACTGCCTGCTGCTAAATTGTCAGTGTTATATATGAAGAAAATCTGAAGTTAATAAAGAAGATATCAAAATGGTTTGGTGTGCTCTTTAAACCTACTGCTTCCATAGAACGGCGTTAGAGGAATTATAGAGTAAGAGATAGTCTTGTTTGGACTAAAAGGTCAGAGATTAAAAATTCTTCCAATGCCACAGCGCATAAGGCACTTCATAGTGCTGCGCCTGCCACAATGTTCTCTCCAGCAATAAAGACTAAACTGAGCATGTGCAGGACAGCTACCCTCACTGTACAGTATTATATGGCCTTGCCAAGATAGACAATGCAGGAGGGGAGGATTTGTCCATATAGTGTCAAAGAGCCTTTTTACACAATGCAGAGGATTAACCCCTTAAGTTCCATAGTGAGTATTACAAAGATGCTATTCTGCAAATACAGACAGATTTTACTGTTGTGGGTTTAGTA
The DNA here is from genome assembly GCF_042186555.1 of Aquarana catesbeiana. NCBI lineage: Eukaryota > Metazoa > Chordata > Amphibia > Anura > Ranidae > Aquarana > Aquarana catesbeiana. The sequence continues at coordinate 473,503,550 of NC_133324.1, read as the reverse complement.
ACACTATAAGGGGGCAATATCTTCCATAAACTCTGTTTGGACTGGCAGGGATTTCAGTAAAAAACATATATCACTGAGCTAAGCAACCACCATATGACAATATATAGAGGGTATATTGTAAATAGGAGAGTGCTGCACTAGGGTAATTTGTATTTATTCAAAATGTTTAATAAATATATCTCAATTTTAGCCAGAGTTATGAACATGGTATAAAACATAACCCTATGTAATTCAAAACCTAGGCTGCAGATGTATATTGTAGAATCACATACCAGACAGACATTGTACAATCTGCCATTAGCAGGTCTGGATTAGGAGGCATCCTGTTAATGGATTTTATGACCTTTAATTAATCATTTACAATCGGACCCCTTAATAAGTCTCTGATTAACAGCAGTTTATGATGACTTATGATCAGGTTGTGCATACCTGCTAAACTACAATTAGATGAACCTCTGCCCTGCTTAGCTGTCTCATTGCAATTTACAACATGTACATGATGCCAGGGATGGGTGATATGTTTCCCTGTTATTTGGGTTCTGGTCCCTTTAAGTTTCAAGATATGAATGCAGTTTTTGGGTTTTCCATGCAGGGTAATGGGTTCTGGGGTAGTCCAGTTGGAGAGGAGAGGATTGATTTACAAATTCTCTCAGAATTGTTAAGTCCTTATATCGGACCTAAAATTTGAAGGCTTGGAGAAATTTTTGATGGGAAAACTCCTCTAACCCTGATTACAGGGACTTTTGTCCTCAATGGGTTAAACTGCATGCAATACAGGCCAGAAAGGAACAAGAAACAACCAGCAGGTGTCTATGAGATGGAGTGGGAGGCAGCACACACTGATAAGACAGAGTGGTGGACTGCTGTCACTGCAAAGCCACTGGAGACCTGGCCTTTAAACCTTTGAGACAGGCGAGGATGTAACCCTGTTAAGGGACAGTGATAGACAGTGAGCCAGAAGTTTGATTTTTATACTATGGGTAACGGAACGTCCCCCACTCCGCTGAGTGCTTCCATCAGTATACCACTTCCTCCCAATCTGGATATAGATATAAAATATTCCAACCGCTCATAAGCACAAAACAAGATGACACTTGTTTAGCTGCTAACATTTACTCTTTAAACAGGGTTCCCAGAGTCTGTGTGTCCTGGGGGACAAGGACCCGAATCCAAAGTAACACCACCTCAAGGGTCCCTAGGCATGCAGCTCACAAAGCGCACCATTCTCCCAAATGCCAGGGCCCATAATTGGTAGGCAAGAGGCTGGCATTCAGTCCCCTCCAAAAGCCTCTGTCCCGGGTGAGTCTGTCACACTATGATTATGGACTTTTTGCTTCCACCGCATGCCAAGATATTCCAAGTGGCTAAAGAATTACAGTATTTCAGATCTTTGTTTACATATTGAGAGGGTAATTCAAAAGATTTCAAAAGGCCTAACTAAATAGTATGGAAAACTTAGAAAAATATAATAAAACAAATGTCAATGTAGAGAATTACATTTAGCCTGCCATAGAAGTGGACAATATCTGTCAGTAGGGCAGTGGACAGTGTCAGTATGACAGATGATAAAAAAATGAATAAAAACCAAGCGCTGATGTGGATAGATATGTGTGATATAAATAAATTGTGCTTAAAAATATATATATACCAATATAGTTAGTGCTATAAAAAAAAAAAAATCAGTAAATTAAAGCTGCTATCAATATAGGGTGATCAGATAACCAAACAAATAGTACTAAGTATAAAATTGATGCGCTTTAAATAAATAGTGCACAATATGCTGCTGCGACTAAGTTTAAATCCAGGAATAAAAAATGCATACATGTGAATAAAATAAATACATAATTATGGTGCTAATACATGTGTTAAAATTACCAAAAAAAAAAAATTGCCAAAAAAAAAAAAATGCCAAAAAAAAAAAAAAATTCTTCAAATTGGTGATGTGACGGTTAGTATAAATAAAATAATAATGACACTCTGAGTACAATGTCCAGGCAGAGATAAATAGTGGGAGAAAGTAAAAATAATTAAACAGTTCCTTCCCTTAATCCAGATTGATTGACTCACTGGGTTAGATCGTTTGTATCAGGATATTTAGTTTTTCTTGCATCCCACTTCAACAATTATACTGCTGGTGATTCGGCTCTCAGGATATGACAGATGATGGTATCACTACGGCAGTGAGCGGTGTCAGTAAAGCAGTGGACTGTGTCAATAGGGCAGAAAATGGGCTCAGTATAGCAGTGGATGGTGTCAGAAGGGCAGTTGACAGTGTCAGTAGGGCAGAGGATGGTGTTGGTAGGGCAGTGGATGGTGTCAATAGTTTTTTATTTTTGTTATTTTTTAAACGATATATACCATTGTATATTGTTTTATTTATTTATTTATTTATTTACAATTTTATATTTTATTACTTTTTACAATTTTTTTTTATCAGCCCTGTTGGGGGGGTTTGGTGAAATATTGGGGGTCTAAATAGACCCCTGATATCCCCCTGTTGAGATAGGGAAAGGAGATTGATGACGCAGCCCCCCAATCTCTATCTCTGCAGCCTTAGCTGCACTGAATGAATGGACTGAACAGAGCTTCCCATTCATTCACAAACCGAAGCATAGTAAACACAGTTTACTGTGCTTCAGTTATGAATGAACACAGGGAGTGATCGATACCGATACTAGGATTTTACAATCTTCTGCTAAGAAAAGTAATATAATTTATTATAACCCGCTGAAGTGTTTAATCTCAAAGTGTTTGTTACCCTAAAAAAAAAAAATTATCCTGTTACCTTAAAACATGTTATGTGCGTGTGCTGTTTAATTTGGCCCCCTGTATCACCTAAAAAAACCTGACTGATCCTGCCTGGTTCTGCCCTCCCCCTATAAACTTTATCATGGCTGCTGAGCCCTGACACTGTGGTCAGTTTACGTGCCTCCATCATCCGCTGTATCTCCTCTCTGCTCTCCCCCATCCTCTCCCCCCTCCCCTGCCTGCCTGTCAGCTCCAGACACTGCCTGCCCCCACTCCTGCTGCTACAAAAACTTTATCATCTGTATACAATCCCATCTGTTTTATAATGCCATGTGTCCCAGTGCCTGTGCTGTATAATAAAAAGCCAATTTCTACCTTATTTTAAAGCATCTCCCGGTGCTCACGTGATTCCTCGGCTCTCTGCTCCTCTTGCCCCTCCTCCTGGATGACGGCAATGAGGGATTCTTGGCCCCGCCCGCTATTATAGCTGTCAGCCGGGGAGAGGAGAGAGCCGAGGAGTCAAGTGAGTGCCGGGAGACGCTCTAAGATAAGGTAGAAATCAGCGTTTTTTTTATACAGCACAGGCACTGGGACACATATCATTATATAACAGATGGGATGGTATACAGATGATATAGTGGCTTAACAACCACTTTAATATTTGATTGCTGATGTGAATTTTGAGTATGACATCCTATTCCCCACTCATAATGGGGTCCTTAGGCATCATTATCTTCACAAACACCAATGTAAGGGGCATAGATACTGACCACCAATGTAAGGGGGGGCACAGACACTTGAAGGGTAGGTGGGTAGGTCAAGGTGACAGAGTGGTCATCATGTCCTTTATGTTTCCCTCCTCCTTGGGCCCCAAGCAAGGGTCATATGAGAGGCCTACCCCAGGGTGGGTTCTTCTGGCTATGCTAGCCACTTTGTACAGGTTCACTGTTATACACATCGGGTACATTTGCTTTGTGTCATTTTCATCAGTGCCGTGGGACCAGGCTGAGACTACCGTGGGGGAATACTCTGCCTTAAGGCAGGCCTCTACTCTTAGAGATGAACGTACACTTGCACTGCAACTGTTCTCCAGTTAACTCTTTGGGCTCTGTGACAATGTACACCTTCTTTGTAACTTGCATTCAGGAGGGGCACGTTGAGCCTTGTCCAAATCCACCTGTCCAGTGTTTTTCACTACCATTCCCCAGTACCTGTGCACCCCATGTGGGCTATAAACGTGTACTTAACTTGACTCCTGAACTTTCGTTCCCCTGTACAGAATAGAAACCTCTGCAGTGCAAACCCGCTTCCCAAGCTATGGGAGACAGACCACTGGTGGAAGGAGTGGCACCAACATTCTCTAACTGCTAAAGGCCATTCCACCTATAACAGGTACCCTCTACCGACAGGCTGCTTGTTACACTTCCGATAACCAAAGTAACCACTTCCATCTTTTTACAGCTCCAACTCCACACCGATGTCTTCATACCCCAGTGTGTTTAATAGCCACTCAGTAGACTATGAGTACTGGTTACTTGCATTACACCCCTTTTCAACAACTTCAGATCAGGCAAGGACAACATTTCAGAACAATTTACTTGGAAAAGTGCAAAAAGGCAATTACAAAGTACAAAATTCAAAAACATATATTTTCCCTATTTCCCCAATCTACAGGCTGTGTGCTGCTCTAGCATACCTACAAAGGTAATGTGTGTGTAATACAGAGTCCATCAGAGGTATTATTCCAGTGCTGGTGTCTTTGGGGTGAACCCCAGGTTCTGATGACTTTACATCCAGGTAGTGAGGAGCAACATCTTTCTCCTCCTCACAGGTGTTGTTGTCTGTCCCATTACCTTACCTTTAGGCCTGATGCAAGACCTGGACCTCTTTGGATCCCCTAGCTCTTTTATCCTGCTCTCTGCTAAGGGGTCTCTCTCTTGGGGATGGGCCCCTGTCCCTTTTATATTACACAGAACCAGTGTGTTGGACCCAGAAAAACCCGCCAAGAGAACAAAGAACCAGAAAGGGCATTAACTCCTACGCTCCTGTCCTGGACAGCACCTAACTGGCTATTTCAACCCGCTTATACACTGACCACCAATGTAAGGAAGCACAGACACTTACCAGAAATGTGAGGGGAGTACACACACTAACTGCCAATGTAAGGAGGGCACTGACAGTGACTGGCAATGTAAGAAGGAAACACACACTGACTGCCAATGAAAAGGGAACACAAACACTAACCACCAATGCTAAGACACTGTCTTGCAGGGAGGGCATAAACACTGAACGCCAATGCAAGGGTATAGAGACACCAACTACCAATATAAGGGGGCACAGACTCTGAACACAAATGCAAAGAGGCACAAATGCTGACTCCAAATGTAATACCCTGTACACACGACCGGTTTGCCATCGGAATAAACTCCGAAGGTTTCTCCGACGGAATTCCATTCAAGCGGTCTTGTCTACACATGGTCAAACTAAAGTCCGACCAAAGTCCGACCGTCCAGAACGAGGTGACGTACAGCATGTATGATGGGACTAGAAAAAGGAAGTGCAATAGCCAGCGCACAACCCTTTGGGCTCCTTTTGCTAATCTCGTGTTTATCTCGTGTTGGTGAGAGACGATTCACGCTTTTCAGCTTTTGTGCTTTTCAGTCCGTTACTGCTCTTTAGCTTGTGCTTGTGGGTATGTATCTGCTTTTCAGAGCGTGTAGACAGTTCGTATCTGTTTTTCCAGTGTGTTCTTGTCCGCTTGTTTCTTATTTTCAGCTTGCTCTTCACAGGCCTTGCTGTTCTTCAGTGCGTTCTTTTAGTGCGTTCTGACCAGCTGACCATTTTGAAGCCATGTTGCGTGTACGTACTCGTCGTAGAGTTCGTGCTATGTGGAGGCTTGGTGTTGGGGTGCATTCTTTGACCCAAGCCCAGTCCATGAACAGGGTGGGGAGGAGTTCATGGACCAAGAATTGGTTACTCCAGTGTGACCAATTCTCTCATATGCCTTTGCTTCGTGAGATCCAGGAGAATAATCCTGATGATTTCAGAAACTTTCTCAGGATGATGGACCCCATTTTCCACCATCTGTTGGCTTTGCTGACCCCTTATATTAGCAGGCAGGATACGTGCATGCATCAAGCCATCACTTCGGAGCAGAGGCTAGTTGCCCCGTTGCGGTACTTGGCGACTGGGAGAAGCCTGCAGGACCTCAAGTTCTCAACAGGCACCTCCCCCCAGGCTCTGGGGATCATTATCCCAGAGACCTGTTCTGCTATTATTCAGGTCCTGCAGAAGGACTGTATTAAAGTAAGTTTTTTCCTTTAAAATCACATTCTATGTATTTAATGTTTGCTAATGTTTTGTATTTCTTTCATCATTCCCTAATTACCATGATTGTAATATGCTGTGAATGTCCTCTTTGTCCTCATGCATGCTGTGATCTTTTAATGCTCCTTTTCTGGCCTACATGCATATTTTCCTTCACTAACCTCCCCAGCATGCTATCCTGGGCCCATATACACCTAGCCTAGTCACGTAACAATGTATTTTTCAGCTCCATTGTAGTGCTTTACCCCAAACACCCCCTAAAATGCGTACAAACGCTATTGTTGTCCTTAAATTCAGAGTGCCAGAGGCTTTTTTGGGGGGCCCAAACTCATCTCAAACCCCCCTAAAATTTTTACAATGGGCCATCCAAGGGGGGATTAATTTGATAAGTGGGCCTTATATTTTTGTCTTTAAATACTCCTTTAAATTTTATTTTCTACTGATGTTGGCCAAGAATGTTTGTGTCTAATCTGCTTGCAATGTTATGTGCAAAAGTACTAATATTTTTTTTTCTGTTTTGACTCCAGTTTCCTTCAACGCCACAGGAATGGCAGACTGTGGCCTCCCATTTTGCCAACCGTTGGGACTTTCCCAACTGTGGAGGGGCTATAGATGGGAAGCACATCCACATCGTGCCACCACCCCATTCGGGGTCATACTATTTTAACTATAAGGGGTTTCATTGTATAGTGTTAATGGCGGTGGAGCACAATATGAGTTCCTCTATGTGGACGTAGGGAAGAATGGCTGGATGTTGGATGGAGGAGTCTTCGCCCAGACGGAGTTTTACCAACGGCTCCAGAGTGGTGGCCTGGGATTACCACCTGATGCGGACAACGTTGATGGACTCCCGTTCATCTCCCTTACTGATGAAGCGTTCGCTCTGGGCGAGCACCTGATGAGGCCATTCCCCCAGAGGACCCTCACCCCGGAGAGGAGGGTTTTTAACTACCAGCTGGCCAGAGCAAGAAGAGTCGTGGAGAATGCCTTCGGGATAATGACCAGCCGGTTCTGCCTGTTTCTGACAGCCATACACATGGCGGAGTATAAACTCAACCACATAATCTTATGCTGCTGCTGCATTTTGCACAATTTTTTACGTAAAAATTCACACAATTATATAGCCTCAGTTGGGCCTGAGGCGGGACTTATTACTTCCAATCCTCTGATGGGCCTGGATACTGGCCATCCTGGCTTGGGACCCCAAAGGGTCCGTGAAGTTCAGGAGAAATATGTTAATTATTTTACGGGTAGGGGGCCCATTGCAATGCCAGACAATGTCTAAATATTTTTTAACAAATAAAAAAATTAGATCTGAAAAAATATTGCATTGTCTTTATTGCTTGTGTTTCTTTTTTGGCTGCCTCCTAGGTTTTCTTACTGCACTTGTAGTGCCAAGTGGATTTTCCTTTATAATAAATAAGCCCCATTGTCACTGTAAACACACAATTACTTACAAAACTGCTATTGAGCATTGAAAGAAGAAGCCACACATTGTTGATTATCCAAAAAATTTGACTCTGTGCACATTCACATGTGCGTTACAAATTTTTGTGTAAATTTTTTTTTTTTTTTAGAAACAGGCATGTTTTAAAACATAATACACACAACTCTTGAACAAAGTTCAACATATAAAAACATTATAGTGTCAAAAATGTCTTGATATTGCCTTCATCAGATGGGGTTATGTCACCCCTGTAAAAGCCAAATTTTGAAGATGTACACAAAATGTGAGTACAAATGGGTATTTCCCTCCTGATCCCATGCCTAATGTCAACATGTGCTATCTCCCATCATGGGGGATTAATGAACGTGTTTTGGAGGTGCAACCCTTTCCTCTCACCTAGTAGAGTTACGTGGAAGAGGTTGCACCCACAAAACGCGTACATTGAGATCCTCTGGTGGCAGATAGCACATGTTGACACACTGTGTGCATCTTCAAAATGTGGCTTTTAAAATGTATCAAAACAAAATAGGTTTAAAATACCTCTGACATGTGTACAGATAGAGATAGTGGCACTAATAAATATTTGTAAAGATATGAGTCAAAACAGAATGATACCGGTGACACTCTGATTCTATACAAAAAACAGTAATAAAGATAAAAAATAGACATTATAAGGAAGAAACTGAATGTTATGGAACAACAAATGAAGAACATGATTGATGTGTTGGGGAGAATATAATTGTTTTGCAAATCCAATACATTTTCCCATTTGTTTGTAGCAAGAGAGGTAACAATAAGCCACCCTTGGTTCTCTCTCTTGGTACTCCACTGCGCCAAAGACCAGTGACTAAATGATTGTTGTGTAAATGAATACAAGATGTGTACATACACAGTGTACAGTGAAAAGCTGCCACTTAAATAAATGTGTAAATTGTTCTGAATCCCAAAACTATACCGTTCACATGTGTACAGATAGAGATAGTGGCGCTAATATATATTTCTAAAGATATGAGTCAAAACAGCATGATACCGGTGACACTCTGATTCTATACAAAAAACAGTAATAAAGATAGAAATATCACACCCCGTTAAAAGTGTCAGTATAAAAATAAAAACATTACAAAAATCATAAACTGTGAAAAGTCCATGGAAAATGTTAACATGAAAAAAATCCAGCACAACAGTAGTTTTTCAATCTTCCTATGTGATAGATCTTCTACTCTTTCACCACACCACTGTGATAGTGACACCACTCCCTCTGAAGAGCGCACTCACCAGAATGTTTAGCCTCCCACTCTCGTGTTTGGCAAAACAGCAATTGAACCACACCTGGGTTGCATGTGATGAACGGTGACTGCAATCAAACCGGCTCCATATGTGAAAGACAAATGAATAAAGTGCTCCACATAGCGTGATACCGTTTTAACAAATGTATTAAAATCACTTCAAGCACACTTCAATGGTTGCACTCACTTTTAAACTGAAACAAATAAGCCTTTGAACAAATCCACAGCAAACAACAGGATCAATGATCCAATGGTACACCACGGCCACAGCGGAATGGGAATGAATCCCATTTGAAGAAGTCTTTTCGACGAAACATGTCTGGGACATGGTTACACGGCATTCTATCGCACTGACATTAGACACTGCTGTCTGGAGAGGACTACGCCAATCGGACTGCTGGGCCTTAGAAGGTTGGGTGAGAGACACACCAGTTTACGCTTCAGGTCCGCTGTGACCGTGGTGCACCGTTGGATCATTGATCCTGTTGTTTGCTGTGGATTTGTTCAAAGGCTTATTTGTTTTAGTTTAAAAGTGAGTGCAACCATTGAAGTGTGCTTGAAGTGATTTTAATAAATTTGTTAAAACGGTATCATGCTATGTGGAGCACTTTATTCATTTGTCTTTCACATATGGAGCCGGTTTGATTGCAGTCACGGTTCATCACGTGCAACCCAGGTGTGGTTCAATTGCTGTTTTGCCAAACACGAGAGTGGGAGGCTATACATTCTGGTGAGTGCGCTCTTCAGTGGGAGTGGTGTCACTATCACAGTGGTGTGGTGGAAGAGTAGAAGATCCATCACATAGGAAGATTGAAAAACTACTGTTGTGCTGGATTTTTTTCATGTGAACTTTTTCCATGGCCTTTTCACAGTTTATGATTTTTGTAATGTTTTTATTTTTATACTGACACTTTTTACGGGGTGTTATATTTCTATCTTTATTACTGTTTTTTGTATAGAATCAGAGTGTCACCAGTATCATGCTGTTTTGACTCATATCTTTACAAATATATAATAGCGCCACTATCTCTATCTGTACACATGTGAGAGGTATAGTTTTGGGATTCAGAACAATTTACACATTTATTTAAGTGGCAGCTTTTCACTGTACACTGTGTCGGTACACATCTTGTATTCATTTACACAACAATCATTTAGTTTTGTCACTGGTCTTTGGTGCAGTGGAGTGAGAGAGAACCAAGGGCGGCTTATTGTTACCTCTCTTGCTACAAACAAATGGGAAAAAGGATTGAATTTGCAAAACAATTATATTCTCCCCAACGCATCAATCATGTTCTTCATTTGTTGTTCCATAACATTCAGTTTCTTCCTTATAGTGTCTATTTCCCCATTGCACATCATGATGTTGTGGATGAGCCTTTAGGCACTGTCACTGGTGAAAGGTTCAGCTTGTGGTTCAACAACCAGCACATCACCTAAAAATTGGTTAAAAAACATGTGTTATATATATGCAGGCATACATATATTACCTGAAGCTGGGATGTCAGATACTCACCTGTTTGGGTGTCATTCTTGCCCACTTCCTCCACCTCTCCTTCCTCAAGATCCCCGGGGGGGTCTAGGGCTGATTTCCCCTTCTTGTTGATGTGGGGGGTACCTGGAGTCCTCTGATGAGTGGTCTCCTCTGAGTCTTTACTCCCATATGAGAATGAAACAAATTGTATACTTAGCACACCGATTTTTCAGTCCAGAAATATGACTATGAAACATTGCTGGGAATTGGGGTACAATTGTTTGTTTTGGGCAGAGTTCCAAGCTGAAGACATGTGTGGGACACCTTAAAAAGTTTGTTCTTGTGTCCCACACTAGTATTCCTGAGTCCAGATGTGTAAACAGCTGCTGAGTGTCCTCTCCTTACATTACACTGAATCAAGCTTGCATTTCCTTCTAGTTAAAAACACATCTAGACAGCAATGTACAAAACTTAATTTTAGACAAATAGGCATGACCAAATGTATTTAACTGTAAATGTATTTTATTTGCCAAAAACATTGTATTTAATGAGCGAACGATCTTTCCTACGCCGATTACTGTGCCCACGAACATGAAAATAGCCATGTTAAACTGTACAACAGTAAAGAAAAGCACATGGCGCAGTGTGCAAGTAAATAATAGTGATATGAACACACGACAAGTACTTACTTTTTTGAAGAACTTTCTTTATTCTTCTGTACTGATCCTGCTCCCTCAGTTTAAGGTCAGACCAGCGTTTCCTTATTTGCTCCTTGGAGCGTTGTACCCCAAAATTCTGCCACACAACTTTTGTTATGATCTTGGCCTTGCGCAAATTCGGGTTGGTGTACGGTCTATGCTTCCCATCATAATTGTTCCTCCGAAAGATGTCCACCATCTCCACCATTTCTTCAAAGGCCATATTGGAGGCCTTAAATCTCCTCCTCTGGGATTGTATCGTTTCGGGCTCCGGGCTTTCCTCCTCCTCGTTACTGGAATAATTTCCACACATCTGCTGTGTCTCCGCCATGTTGCTCCTACTGCGCACCGAAGAGAGAAGGGGCGGGGAATATTTGAGAAAAAGAATGTCAGGGGTGGGAGACTTGGGCGGAGTTTCACGCATGCGCAGTGTATATCAAGCTAACACGCATGTGTTGTACGTACGATCTGTGTGTGTGTGTGTGTGTGTGTGTGTGGAGGAAGGACAAACGGAAGTGGCGAGCGTGCTAAACGAAGATAAAATTTGAACTTGGCCCATCATAGTGGACTATACTGCTTCAAGATTGAGGCCTATATTGGGATAAGATAATGAGAGTTTAGGCTGACATAGTGTTTTTATCTTGTGTATTGTCTTAAAGCAAAGATGAATCACTTAAAGGACCCAGAATTCATGGGCAGTTTCATAGACAGATACAGGGAGATGAGGAAATTGTGGGAGGTGAAACACAGCTTATATGATAATAAACAAGCTAGGAGGTCATCGCTGGAATTTGTGAAGACTCGGGTCCCCAATGCAACCATCAAGTTTGTGGAAAATAAAATTGGGATCTTGAGGAGCATGTATAAGAAGGAGCATAATAAAATCAAGAAATCCCTCAGATCAGGAGCATCAGCAGCGCAAGTCTATGTACCCAGACTGTGGTACTTCAACAAACTACGGTTTCTGGACGACCAGACTGAAGCCAGGGAATCACTTTCTACCCTTCCCTGCAGCCTTCCCTCCACCCTTCCCTCAACCGCAGCAGAGCCTGATGAGGAACAACCTGGGCCTTCCATCCTGGAAGAAGTGGATGCGCCCAGCTGGAGTCAGGTATATTATTTGTAGACATATTTATTGTCCTAATATTAATGATGTTGACTAGATGTTATAATTGATAACTAATTAATCTTTTTAAACAAAGTAATTTACATATGAATATACAGTTGTGGCCAAAATGTTTGGGAAAAGAATGAAAAATGCTGGGGTCAGAATGATGGTCTTTTCTATTTCTTAACATTCAATTTGCAAGTCATGAGCTAAAAATTGTGTGTGATTGATGAAGCAAAAACTAAAACTATGTCTCTTTTTTATACACAGGATGAGCTCAGCCAGGAGGCGGGTCTGGAAAATGGCAGGCAGATGGAGGCCGTGCCCAGTGACAGCCAGGAGGTGGCTGTGCCAAGTGACAGCCAGGAGGTGGCTGTGCCAAGTGACAGCCAGGAGGTGGCCGTGCCCAGTGACAGCCAGGAGGTGGCTGGCCCCAGTAGAAGCCTCACCCAATCCCAGGTGCCTTCCCTCTGCCTTCAAACAAAAAGGCCCAAGAAGGGGACGATCACGGAGGAGGCAGCACTGGGCCTCATTAGGGAAGCGAGTGATGTGCTCAGAGGCCCCCCGATGCTGAAGAGGCCTATGGCTGCTATATAGCAACAAGATTATTGAAATTGGAGGAGGGCCAACGCTTACTCTGTGAGCGAATTATTTTTGATGGCCTTCAGAAGGTGTTGAGGGGCCAGCTGACAGAGAACAGCCATATATCTGAGATCGCCCATCCTCCTCCTTCTCCTCCTGCCACAAGTCCAAGGAAGGCTGCAGGGAAGGGTTCAGGGAAGCGTGGAGGGAAGGCTGCAGCAAAGAGAAGAAAGTGATGGCCTGGCTTCAGTCTGGTCTGACAAAAGACGCAGGCTGGTGTAGTACCACAGCCTGGGGACATATGTCATCTGCTGCTGGTCCTGATCTCTGGGAGTCCTGGACCAGATTGGGCTCAAAATTATATGGACTCCTCAAGATAACATTTTTTTTTTTCAACAGACTTGATGTGTGCCCTGGGGCCAAAAGGCTTCGCAAATTCCAAAAGTTTATCCAGCCTTGCCTTCCTCTTTATTTTGTTAACCAGAATAAATGGATATTTTATTTTGAGAAAATACTTGCCTATATGTGATTTTCTAAAAATAAGACAGATTGTTTGTGAGTATGCAGGTACATTTCAAAAAGACAATGTCAAATTACCAAGGGACACCAACCAGCCTCCTTGAGGTTACAAAATACAAGATAATAATGTTATTGTGGTAACTTGACACACTATAAAAAATTTAAATATGGAGATCACTAGAAAATAATTTAGCAAGAATCAAAAAAAAGGATATCTTGATGAAAAAATGTATTTAAAAAAAAGATGACTCTAAAAAATAATTTGCAACATTATTCTGGAGATCTGGCTTTTAAATAATAAAAGATTATTCATGAGATCACGAAAAATAATAAAGAAAAAAGTTTGTGAGAACTCTGTGTGAATATCAGCAGCAAAACAAGTTCATTCTTCTAGCATTATAAAGCACAAAAGAATGTGCTGCATTAAACGATTACAGAATTTGCAGCGTGAGGAATGTGCTATTTCCATTCCGAACGCTAGTTTTACCAGACCGACCGCTTCCGTCTCGTACTTGCTTCTGAGCATGCCTCGTTTTTGGTACGTCGGAACAGCATACAGACGAGCGGGTTTCCCGATAGTAATTAGTTCCGTCGGGAAAATTTAAAACATGTTCACTATCTAAGTCCGTCAGAATTTGACAGAAAAAGTCCGATGGAGCATACACACGATCGGAAAATACAATGAAAAGCTCCCATCGGACTTTTTCTGACGGACATTGTGCTCGTGTGTACGTGGCATAAGAGGGTACTGACACTGGCCATGAATGTTAAGGGGGCATCCACGCTGACCAAAAGTGTAAGGAGAGCACAGTCAGTGACCAGCAGTGTAATGCCCTGTACACACGGTCGGATTTTCAGACGGAAAATGTGCGATCGGAGCTCGTTGTTGGAAATTTCGACCGTGTGTGGGCTCCATCGGACTTTTTCCATCGGAATTTCCGACACAAAAAGTTTGAGAGCAGGCTATAAAATTTTCTGACAACAAAATCCGTTCGCGTAAATTCCGACCGTGTGTGGACAATTCCGAAGCACAAAGTGCCACGCATGCTCAGAATAAATACCGAGACGGAACTGCTCGATTTGGTAAAATTAGCGTTCGTAATGGATATAGCACTTTCGTCACGCTGCAATGTTTTAAATTGTTTAATGCAGCGCACTCTCTTCTTCTTTATCGTGCTAGAAGAATGAAGTTGTTTTGCTGCTCATATTCACACAGACTTCTCACAAACTTCTTTCTTTATTATTTATGGTGATTTCATGAATATAATATTTTGATTTGTCACATCTCCTGAAAAAATGTTTGTTTTTGTTTTTAGATTTTGTATTATTTTTTTTTAAAGTTTTTTAAATCCTGATCTCCTGTTATTTTTTTTTATTTTTATTTTTTTTAACGCCAGAATAGATTTGGGTGTGTTTTGTGTGTCAAGTTACCACAACACCATTATTATCTTGTATTATTTAATCTCAAGGAGATTGTTCGGTATTGGTGTCTCTTGTTAATTTGACATTGTATTTTTGAAATGTACCTGCCTCCTCACAAACAAACTGTCCTTTTTGAAGGAAAACACACATAGGCGAGTATTATGAAAAAAAAACATTTATTAAGGGGTCCTAACCAAAGAAAGAGTGAAGGCAACGCTGGAGAAACTGCAGAAATTGGCAAAGCCTTTGGCCCCCAGGGCACACATTAATTATTTTCAGGCAAAATTGGTGGCCTGAGGAGTCCATATATAAGGGAGTACAATCTGGTCCAGAAGTCCAAGAGATCATGAACAGCAGCAGATGACGTACATGTCCCCAGGCTGTGGTCATACAAGAGCCTGCATCTTTTGTCAGACCAGACTGAACCCAGGTCATCACTTTCTTGTCTTCCTTCTACTCTTCCTTCCACGCTGTGTCTGTGGTGTTGGAGTTGTGGCAGGAGGAGGAGGAGGATGATGTACCTCACACAGGTGGGTATTGGTTGTGATTTCGCCCCTCACCCCCTTAGTTAATGTTTTATAAAGGATTTCCTCACACATGAGGCATTGGCCCTCCTGCATGTCCTGCAGTTTGGTGGCAGCCATGCAGGCAAAAGCCTCTTCACGAGTGGGGGTGGCTCTGAGGGACGCAGAAGCCTCCTGAATCAGCCTGAGTGCTGAATCCTCCACGTTACTCCCCTTCCTGGGTCTTTTGTTTGGAAGGTGGAGGGGAGGAACCTGGGATTCTGTGAGGCTCCTACTGGGCCCTGCCTGTCACGGAACGTCCCTCACTCTGCTTGAGTGCTTCCGTAATATACCGCTTCCTAAGTTCTGGAACACGAGTCCAATGGATCTGGCTATATGAAACCCCAAGAACTAGACAGCACCAGTCTTGGAGTACATCAGGACTGTGTCTAAGGATGAATACCTGGAGCTCAGGCAGCAGATTCGGGTGGAGCTCTGGATCGGAGCCCTCCAGCTCGCTGGTATAAAACAGGGCAAGTGCTTTCCAACCCAAGAGCAACGGGCCAGTGACCAACGGGCATTGCGGATGGCATTCCTGGGAGAGCGGCCCCAGGAGCAATGGGTGACTGAGTTGGACAGGCTGGTCCAGCAGGAGATAGAGCTGGACAATAGTTATCGGGCTCTGCAATGGCACGCAGAGCAGGGATATTTAGGGGAGACAACAGAATTCTCTCTGGAGGGATATGACTTTGGCGGCCCTGGATTGCTGTGGGAGAGCCTTACAGATCATTTTATGTTTGGCGATGAAGGGGAACCTGACCTTGAGGACCTGAGAGAATATAGAGAGGCTATGCTCAGTCTTGCAGGGGTCTCAGAGCTCAAACCTGATCTGGACCATTTTCTAAGGAAGGAACAGCATCTGGAAAGGGCATACAGGAAACTGCTAGAACACGTTCAGCAGCATGCCAGAGAATCGGCAGTGGAAAATCTGGAGATTGCCGTCCCCAAACCTGAAGTGCTGACAACAGGGCAGAGCTCTGCTAACCTCTTCCCAGAAATGATAGCATCGTCTGGGTTCCATGGACAGGAGATGGTGAACCTATATCCCCAGACATCAGTTGCAGAGACATGGGATTTGATATACTTTTCTGCTGAGGAAGAACAACCTGATGAGCCTCCAGCAGAAGAGCTGCTATCAGGGCCAAAGTTCACTGTGCTCTGCCCAGCACCAACAGTGGCTTCGGCCTTCTTGAGAGAAGAGGTAGTCGGCCTTTCTCCCACAACACTGACAGGGACATGTGATTTTCTGCCAGCAGCATCTATGGAGTTAAAACAAACTTCTCCAGCTGAAGATCTGGTAACTGAACAGAGGGTTCAAGACCTCTGCCCCACACCTGTGGCAGTTTCGGAGGCTCAGGGTGAGAAGGTGGCAATCACTTACCAGCAGCAGATACAGGGGGAGAAGGGAGAGGAGGTGTATGTTGTCCCTCCCCAATAGTTGGCCAGGGTGGAGGAAGCGGACTTTCCTCCCCAGCAAAGATCCGTGCACCTGGGAGACAGTACCATCGACATGTCGTCCCAGCAGCCAGATGAGGGAATGGAAAAGGAAGCAGATGGCTCCCTTTTCCAATGGCAACTACACAGTTTGGGAGTGGAGGAAGCCAGCCTCCTGCCCCAATGGTTAGCTGGAGCGGAGGATGCGGAGTCCCCAGCAGAAGTGCTGGCAACAGAGCAGAGTGCTACCAACCTCTGCCCAGCACCGGCAACAACTGTGGAGTTCCAGGGAGCCGGGGCAGTTGGCCCCTCTCTCCGACGACAAGCTGATGTAGTAGAGCTGCTACTCCCAGCTAAATCGCTGGCAACAGGGCAGAGCACCGCTGGCCTCTGCCTAGCACCTAGTGTCTCTCTACAGCTTCAGGAAGCTGGGGTGATCGGCCCCTCTGCCCAGCAGCAGACCGAGCCAAGGAATGTTAAAAACAATCCAGCTGAAGCCCTGGCAGCCAGACAGAGAGTAAATTACCTCTGCCCCACACCTACTGAGGTCAACTATTCCTTGCAGCCAAGAAAGGAGATCATGCGGGAAGACTATGTGAGTTCACTCTGCCTGACTAACGCATGTCCAGACCAGGTGGAGGTCTGGGACCTTGTTAGTCAACCTTTGATGGGGGAGAAATATGACAGACTCACCCAGGATGGAGGCTATTGGAGGGGACTGAACGCAAGCCTCTTGCCCACCGATTATGGGCCCTAGCATTTGGGGGAATGGTGCTCTCTGTGAGCTGTATGCCTGGGGACCCTGGGGTTGGTGTTACTTTGGATTCAGCTCCATGTCCCCCCAAAACACAGAGACTCTGGGAACCCTTTATATGCCATATTAGAATGATAAGACTGAATTATACTGTTGGGACACATCCTGTGAGGAGATGCTGGTGTCATCAACTCCAACTACCTGTGTTTATGTTAATTGAATGAGCTGATCACATTGTCCTCTATACAATGTAGGAGACGGGACGACTCCCATTGGAGCTGCTGCTATTGTGAGAAAATGTCCTGTGATATTTAACTCAGTCTGGGCAAAAGGTCATGTCTCAATCACCTAGGCTGTATAAAGGATTAGTTAATTAGCTCATGTTAATTAGGTTACAGTTGTATTGTTAGAGGAGGTTCCAACGGCATATAAAGTCTTGTAATTTTGATTCTAAATAAAACAGTTCATGTTAGCAACAAGCAAGTGTCGCCTTGTTTTGTGCTCAGAGAGGTTGGGATATCTGTATACAGACTGGGAGGAAGTGGTATATGACGGAAGCACTCAAGCGGAGTGTGGGACGTTCCGTGACACTGCCTACTCCTGGCTGCCACTAACCCCCGCCTCCTCCTGGCTGCCACATTCCACAGCCTCCTCCTGTGTGCCACATTCCACAGCCTCCTCCTGGCTGAGGTCTTCCTGTGTATGAAAAAGGGACATAGTTTTAGTTTTTTCTTCATCAATCACACACAATTTTCATCTCATGACTGTTGCAAATGGAATGTTAATAAATATAACAGATTATCATTCTGAGCCCAGCATTTTTCATTCTTGTCCCAATTATTTTTGCCCACTACTGTCTATTGATATGTAAAACACTTTATTAAATCATCAATTAGTGATCAATAATAACATCTAGTAAACATCATTTATCTATTGACCAGAAATCTGTAGAACAATGCTATACCTGGCTCAAGCTGGGCTCCTCCACTCCTTCCTGGAAGGAAGTCCCAGGTTGGACATCGGAAGCCTCAGCTGGGGTGGAAGATAGGGTGGAAGGAAGAGTGGAAGGAAGGGTTGAGAGGGATTCCCTGACTTCAGTCTGGTCTGTCAGAAATCGCAGTCTCTCATAGTACCACAGCCTGGGGACATAAACGTCATCTGCTGCAGCTCCGGATCTCTGGGAATCCTGGACCTTCTTGCGCTCCCTAAGATATGTGCTCCTCAGGCCACCAATTTTGGCTTTTAAATAGGGTATGGTTGCCGTGGGGACCACTGGCTTCTCCAACTCCAGCAGTTTCTCCAGCGCTGCCTGACTCTTTTGGTTATGATTATATTGCGGGTGTTTGACCTGCCACAGACAGGGCAGATCCCTGTACTTGTCTATAAACAGGGGGAGGAAGTTGTGGTCATTGAAGCCATCCATTTTATCTGCAATACACAAGACAAACCCTAATGTCAGGCTAAAGTCTCCTAATCTTGTCCCAATGTAGGCCTCAATCTATAAGCAGTATAGGCCCAAGTTTAAATGTTACCTTCGTTATCACGATTGGCGCTTCCGATACTCCTTCCTCCGCTTACAGTCCGTACGTACGACGCACGCGTGTTACGCTTTATATACACTGCGCATGCGTGAAACTCTGCCTGCCCCTGACGTTCTTTCTAGTCTATTCCCCACCCCTTCTCTTTCGGCGCAGTGGGGAAGAGCACATGGCGGAGACACAACAGGTGCATGATAATAGCAGCAACGAGGAGAAGCCAGAAACGTAACGATCCCGCAGGAGAAGATTTAAGGCCTCAAATATGGCCTTTGTTGAGATGGTGGAGATGGTCGACATATTGAAAAGGGCCGACTATGGGAAGTATGGACCTTACCCCAGCCTAAATGTGAGAAAGGCCAAGATCATGGCGAAAGTTGTGAAGAGTCTGCACAGGAATTTTGGGGTACGACGATCCAAGGATCAACCGAGGAAGCAGTGGTCGAATCTCAAATTAAGGGAGCACGATCAGTATAGAAGGATCAGGAGAGTGCTGCAAAAAAGTAAGTAGTTGTCCTGTGTTCCTATTCTTTATTTTTATTACGTTCGTGCTGCTCCATGTGCTTTTTTTTACTATTGTACAGTTTAAAATGGCAACTTTTATGTTCATGGACACATTATTCGTAGGAAACATTGTTCGTTCGGCCACTAATACACCATGTTTTGTCCAGATACAGTTCAATACATTTTTTATGCCCTGCTTCTCTTAAAATAAGTTGGTTGTCTAGATGGGTTTGTAACTAGAATGAAATGCAAACTAGATTCTGTGTAAGGAGAGGACACTCAGCAGCTGTTTACACATGTGGACACAGGAGCACTAGTGTGGGACACAAGAACACCCTTTTTATTAGGGGGTCTACACAGGTGCTCCAGTGGATACTATAGGGGTGTCTCCATCTGTGAAGCTTGCACAAAACAGGCAAGTATTCAAGCTTGACAAAGGACAAAAATATTTCTTCATCTTGGAACTCTGCCAAAACAGACAATTGTACCCCACTTCCAAGCAATGTTTCACATTCCTATTCCTGCCATCAAATATCTGTGCTAAGTATACCTATTTTTTTTTCACATAGGAGAGAAAAGACTCGGAGAATACCACTCATCAGAGAAGACCACAGACCCCCCACCTCAGGAAGAAGGGGAAACCCCCCAAACCCAACCAGAGGAGGAGGAGGGAGACGTTATAGAAATTGTCACCACAACAGGTGAGTGTCTGCGACCACAGCCTCAGGTAAGAGATGAATGCCTGCATATTTATAATACATGGTGTGTTTTTTTTTTATTTTAGGTGAACGTGATGTTGTGGAAGAGGGATGTAATTTCACAAGTGAAACATCAATGATGTTCAAAACAAAATGAAGAATATCATTGATGTTTTAGGGAGAATATAAAACACCAAGAAAAGCCTAACTTATTGCAGGTTTATTGTTGTTTTTATGACAAATTTTTTACATATTATAGAAAAGCCAAATTTTGAAGATGCACACAGCGTGTCAACATGTGCTATCTGCCATCACGGGAGATCAATGTACGCGTTTTGTGGGTGCAACCCCTTCCTCAATAATAAAGTAGCTGAGAGGAAGGGGTTGCACCACAAAACACGTCCATTGATCCCCCATGATGGCAGCTAGCACATGTTGACATTAGGCAATTTGTGTGCATCTTCAAAATTTGGCTTTTCTGGGGGTGACATCACCCCATCTGCTGAACGCAGTATCAAACACAGTTTATAAATACTCATGTCTGATATT
The DNA here is from genome assembly GCF_042186555.1 of Aquarana catesbeiana. Taxonomy (NCBI): domain Eukaryota; kingdom Metazoa; phylum Chordata; class Amphibia; order Anura; family Ranidae; genus Aquarana; species Aquarana catesbeiana. Next base: position 473,482,902 of record NC_133324.1, on the reverse strand, counting down.
GCCTTCACTTTATGAAAGGTGAACTTTGTAAGTTCCAGAGTTGTGTATTTTTTTATTGTTTAAAGCATGTCTGTTTTACCTTAAAAGGCAATTTCTACTTATTATTAATGTGACCTCAAAAATTGTTATACAACAAACATGTTGGTTTGTTCAAAAACCCTTTTAGAAACGCACATAGAAACGCACATGTGATTGTGCTTTGATTAAAAAGATTGATAATCAACAATGTGTGGCTTCTTCTTTCAATGCTCAAAAGCATTTTTTGTAGTATTAAGTTGTTGTTTTCAGTGACAATGGGGGTTATTTACTAAAGGCAAATCCACTTTGCACTACAAGTGCAGTTTCAGTGCAGTCTCAAGTGCATTTGTAGTGCAAAGTGTATTTTCATTTCTAATTTTACACAATCACGCCATTTTCAGGACTCCCCAAATTTCAGTCATGGTCAGCTAAAAGAAAGCCAAGCAGTAAATCAAAGCAAATATTTGTTCAGTTTAAAATATATTTTTTTTAAAAAAATGTCTCAGACATTGTCTGGCATATCGATGGCCTCCCTACCCGCAAAGTATTCCATGTATCTTAGACGGACCTCACGGGCACTCTGGGGGGGCAAGCCAGGATGTCCAGCTTCAAGCGCCGTCAGGGTTGATTCATTAATATGAATTCCGGCCTCAGGCCCAACTGAGGCAGCATAGTTCACAGAATTTCTCCTTAAAAAATTGTGGAGAACACAGCAAGCCAGGATGATGTGATTGAGTTTATATTCCGCCATGTGTATGGGGTGTAAGAAATAAGCGGAACCGGCTGGCCATTATTCCAAACGTGTTCTCCACCACTGTTCTGGCTGTGGCCAGCCGGTAATTAAAAACCCTCTGGTCCAGGGTGAGGGTCCTCATAGGGAATGACTGCATAAGATGGTCCCCCAGCGCAAACGCTTAATATGCAACGAAGACGAATGGGAGTCCTTCCGCATTGTCTTCTGGAGGTGGCAAGCCCAAGCTGCCATTCTGGAGACGCCTGTAGAACTCCGTGTGGGCGATGACTCCACCATCTGACATCCGGCCATTCTTCCCCACGTCCACATACAGGAACGAAGCCGACATCACCGCCAACATCACAATACTATTGAACCCCTTGTAATTATAATAGAATGACCCCGAGTTGGGGGTGGGACGATGTGGACATGTTTCCCATCAATTGCCCCGATGCAGTTGGGAAAGTCCCACCACTGGGCTAAGTGGGAGGCCACAGTCTGCCATTCCTTTGGGTTGGAAGGAAACTGTGGAGTCAAACAAGAAAAAAAATGTAATCATTTTGCACATAAACATTGAAAGCAGATTAGACACAAACATTCTTGGCCAACATCATTATAACATTTATTTTAGGGAGTATTTAAAGACAAAGGTATAAGGTCCACCTATCAGATTTCTCACCCCCTCTCATGTGCCATTTTAAAAATTTTAGGGGGGGGGGGGATGTTTTGGACAGATAACCCTCTCCACTTCATTGAGAGATGAATGCCTAAATAATGCGTATTACTTTGGCCAGCCCCTCCTTACTTACACTATTGGTAGCCCACTGGACAGATAAGAAGTGTCATAATACAAAGATATAAATACACACTGTACACATTTTAGCACATTTTTACATTCTGCTATTACCTATCAAGATAATAATAGGATACAAAAACTTTTAACATTACCATTTGAATGTATTCAGGCAGGGCCTTGCACTAAATGCTTTGGTAAATTCATCCATAAATATGACCACAAAAGAGGTAGGTATAGTGTGTATGGGTTGGGCAAAGTCAGCAGATAGAGGATTGGTATCAGCTGACTTATCAGTTGGGGGGAGGGAGGGTTCCAAATGATTTTGGGACCCCCAAAAAAACCCTCTGGCACTCTGCCTGAATTTAAAGCACAAATCACATTTTTACACATTTTAGGGGGTATTTAGGGTAAAGCACCACTATGGAGCTGACAAAATACATTGTTAAGTGACTAGACTAGGTGGATATATGCCCAGGAGAGCATGCTGGGGAGGTAAGTGAAGGCAAATATGTATGAAGGACAAAAAATAAAAAAATAAAAATCCAGCATGCATGGGGACATAGGGGACATTCACAGCATATTACAATCATGGTAATTAGGGAATGAGGAAACACATACAATATATTATCAAACATTAAATACAATAAAATGTGATGTTAAAGGATAAAAATCTTACCTTAATATACTCCTTCTGCAGGACCTGAATGATGGCATAACAGGTCTCTGGGATAATGATCCCCAGAGCCTGGGGGGAGATACCTCTTGAGAACTTGAGGTCCTGCAGGCTTCTCCCCGTCGCCAAGTACCGCAACGTGGCAACTAGCCTCTGCTCCGCAGTGATGGCTTGCCTCATGCAGGTATCCTGCTTGCTGATATAAGGGGTCAGCAAAGCCAACAAAAGGTGAAAAACAGGGTCTGTCATCCGGAGAAAGTTCCTGAAATTGTCAGGATTATTCTCACGGATCTCACGGAGCAAAGGCGTGTGACAGAATTGGTCACGCTGGAGCAACCAATTCTTGGTCCATGAACTCCTCCTCGCCCTGTTCATGGACTGGGCTTGTTTCAAAAGTAAGAACCCCAACACCAAGCCCCCGCACAGCACGAACTCTATGATGAGTACGTACACGCAACATGGCTAGAAAACGGGCGGCTGGTCAGAACAAGGTAACAGAACGCACTGAAGAACAGCAAAGCCTGTGAAGAGCGACCTGAAAATCAGTAACGAACGAACAAGAACACAATGACAAATCAATGGGAACGCGCTGCACGCACTGAAGAACAGATACAAACCCACAAGTACAAACTGTACACCAGACATACGATCTGAAAACCACGAGTCTGAAAAAGCGCGAATCGTTTCTCACTAAACTTTTACTAACACGAGATTAGCAAAAGGAGCCCAAAGGGTGCCGCGCTTGGTACTGAACTGCCCTTTTATAGTCCCATCGTACGTGGTGTACGTCACCGCGTTCTTGACATTCGGAAATTCCGACAACTTTGTGCGACCGTGTGTATGCAAGACAAGTTTGAGCCAACATCCATCAGAAACAAACGATGGATTTTGTCCGACCATGTGTACAGGGCATAAGAGGCACACAAACACTGACAACCCATGTAGGGGGACACAGAAACTGACCACCATGTAGAGGGAGATACAGACAGTGACTGCCAATGTAAGAGGGCCACAGACAATGACCACCGACTCTGGATATTTTTTTATCTAGTTAACTACAGACGCCAGCTATCTTCTCTTCCTGTTGACCCGCAACATAATGGGCACAATGATACATACTGCTGACTGCTGTACTCTGTACATTGAGGGGAATTTATCAAAATTGGAGCCAAAATCTGGATCAGCTGTGCAAGACAACCAATCAGCTTCTATCTTTCATTTTCAAAGTTTAATTGAACAAGCAGAAGATGAAAGCTGATTGGTTTCCTTGCGCTGGTTCTGTCTGCACCAGTTTAGATACTTTTCCCCAATTGTTACATACTTACATAGTAGGTAAGGTTGAAAAAAGACACAAGTCCATCAAGTCCAACATCTGTGTGTGATTTTATGTCAGTATTACATTGTATATCCCTATGTGTTGTGGTTGTTCAGGTGCTTATCTAATCGTTTTTTGAAATTATCGATACTCCCACTGAAACCACTGCCTGTGGAAGGGAATTCCACATCCTAACCGCTCTTACAGTAAAGAACCCTCTACGCAGTTTAAGGTTAAACCACTTTTCTTCTAATTTTAGTTAATGGCTGCATATCTTATTAAATTCCCTTATGTGGAAAAGTTTTATCCCTATTGCGGGGTCACCAGTACAGTATTTGTACATTGAAATCATATCCCCTCTCAAGCGTCTCTTCTCCAGAGAGAACACGTTCAGTGCTCGTAACCTTTCCTCATAACTAATGTCCTCCAGACCCTTTATTAGTTTTGTTGTCCTTCTCTGGACTCTCTCCAGTTCCAGCACATCCTTCCTGAGGACTGGTGCCCAGAACTGGACAGCATACTCCAGGTGCGGCCAGACCAAAGTCTTGTAGAGTGGGAGAATTATCGTTTTATCTCTGCTTAATCTGTTTAATACGCTTTTTAATGCATGCCAATATTCTGTTTGCTTTGCTTGCTTGCTGAGCCTGTCATCTACTAGGACCCCCAGGTCCTTTTCCATTCTACATTCCCCCAGAGGTTCTCCCCCCAGTGAGTAGATTGCATTCATATTTTGCCACCCATATGCGTTATTTTACATTTTTCCACATTAAAGCTCATTTGCCTTGTAGTTGCCCACCCCATTAATTTGTTCAGATCTTCTTGCAAGGTTTCCGCATCCTGAGGAGCAGTTATTGCCCTGCTTAGCTTAGTATCGTCCGCAAATACAGAGATTGAACTGTTTATCCCATCCTCCAGGTTGTTTATAAATAAAATAAATAGGAATGGTCCCAGGACAGAAACCTGGGGGACCCCACTTTCCACCCCTGCCCATTCCGAGTACTCCCCATTTATCACTACCCTCTGAACCTTCCCCTGTAGCCAGTTTTCAATCCATGTACTCACTCTATGGTCCATGCTAACCAGGGCTGGATTGGGACAAAAATTTGGCCCTGGACTTCATCATGACCGGCCCGCTTTAATTTTGAGTGTCTCCATCAGCACCCACCTTATATCAGAGTGTCCACAACAGCGTCCCCCTTACATCAGAGTGTCCCCAACAGCATCCCGCTTACATCAGAGTGTCCCCAACAGCGTCCCCCTTACATCAGAGTGTCCCCAACAGCACCCCCTTACATCAGTGTGTCCCCATCCGCAGCCCCCTTCACATCAGTGTGTCCCCATCAGCAGCCCCCTTCACATCAGTGTGTCCCCATCAGCAGCTCCCTTCACATCAGAGTGATCCCATCAGCAGCCCCCTTCACATCAGAGCCTCCCCATCAGCAGCCCCCTTCACATCAGTGTGTCCCCATCAGCAGCCCCCTTCACATCAGTGTGTCCCCATCAGCAGCCCCCTTCACATCAGAGTGTCCCCAACAACATCCCCCTTACATCAGAGTGTCCCCAACAGCGTCCCCCTTACATCAGAGTGTCCCCAACAGCACCCCCTTACATCAGTGTGTCCCCATCCGCAGCCCCCTTCACATCAGTGTGTCCCCATCAGCAGCCCCCTTCACATCAGAGTGTCCCCAGCAGCAGCCCCCTTCACATCAGAGTGTCCCCATCAGCAGCCCCTTCACATCAGTGTGTCCCCATCAGCAGCTCCCTTCACATCAGAGTGATCCCATCAGCAGCCCCCTTCACATCAGAGCCTCCCCATCAGCAGCCCCCTTCACATCAGTGTGTCCCCATCAGCAGCCCCCTTCACATCAGAGTGTCCCCATCAGCAGCCCCCTTCACATCAGAGTGTCCCCATCAGCAGCCCCCTTCACATCAGAGTGTCCCCATCAGCAGCCCCCTTCACATCAGTGTGTCCCTATCAGCAGCCCCCTTCACATCAGTGTGTCCCCATCAGCAGCCCCCTTCATATCAGAGTGTCCCCATCAGCAGCCCCCTTCATATCAGAGTGTCCCCATCAGCAGCCCCCTTCACATCAGTGTGTCCCCATTAGCAGCTCCCTTCACATCAGAGTGTCCCAAACAGTAGCCCCCTTCATATCATAGTGTCCCAATCAGCAGCCCCCTTCACATCAGTGTGTCCCCATCAGCAGCTCCCTTCACATCAGAGTGTCCCAAACAGCAGCCCCCTTCACATCATAGTGTCCCAATCAGCAGCCCCATTCACATCAGAGTGTCCCCATCAGCAGCCCCATTCACATCAGAGTGTCCCCATCAGCAGCCCCCTTCACATCATTGTGTCCCCATCAGCATCCCCCTTCACATCAGTGTGTCCCCATCAGCAGCCCCCTTCACATCAGTTTGTCCCCATAAGCAGCCTCCTTCACATCAGAGTGTCCCCATCAGCAGCCCCTTCACATCAGTGTGTCCTCCCTCTCCTCCCCCTCCCACATGTACCCACAGTTTTGAAGGCAGCTTCTCGTCCCTCTCTCCAGTCATGTGATAAGTGACAAGTGATAAGGGGAGAGAGGAAGGAACATCTGCCGGCTGTCTATCTCCCCCTGCAGGCTGGAGGGAGCATAAAGCCTAATCCTCGCTCCAGCAAGTGTCAGCAGCTGCTCCTTGGTGACAGGAGTGAAATCGCGATCACTCACTGTCAGAGAGGAGCGGCTCCAGGACTGCACCTGACCGGCCCACTGAGCCATCGGCCCACCAGGAAACTCCCGGTAATCCCGATGGCCAGTACATGCCTGATGCCAACTGACCTTACTTTGTACAGTAAACGTTTATGGGGAACTTTATCAAATGCTTTTGCAAAATCCAGATACACCACATCTACAGGCCTTCCTTTATCTAGATGGCAGCTTACCTCCTCCAGGTCGTTTATGAATAAAATAAATAGGATTGGTCCCAGGACAGAATCCTGGGGGACCCCACTTTCCACCCCTGCCCATTCCGAGTACTCCCCATTTATCACTACCCTCTGAACCTGCCCCTGTAGCCAGTTTTCAATCCATTTAAGCAGAAGAAACAGACAGCGAAAACCTAATTGATATGAACTCAGCAGCTGAACACTGTAGGCCAATATACAAAACCTAAAAGAAAGTTCACAAAATATAGCTAAAGTTAAACGTATACACATAAAATGTACATATATAAAAATGTATGAGGCAAAGTCCCAAACAATATATCTTAATCCGAGGAGATAAATAGCTGCCCGCTTGTAGAAGGGGAATCCCTCAGTTGGCAGGAAAGGGTGCAGTGATAAGATAAAATATATTAGTGTATCACCACCACTGTGAACCTCCACCAGGGGTCTAGGCTGGTCACCTTAATGAGTAGACCTTCTGCGTTAACAGCAAGGTCACTCATGCATTCCCTTCCACAGGGTAGATTATGAAGATGGAGGTCCACTTGCAGTATCCCAGAATCAGTCTCATCGGTAGATATATGTCATGTTAAAACAAAAATAACAGGACATAGTGCTCTCCATACAAAAATATAAACTTAATTTCTAATTTCACCACCCCATAAAATGTAACAATGTGCCATCAGAGGGGGTGAGCAATCTGATAAGTGTGCCTTTCCATATTATTTATTAAATAACATTTCAATTATTTAATGTTATGCTGGGCAATAATGTTTTAAGTGTAATGTTCTTGCAATGTTCTTTTCAAAATTACTGAGTTTTGGTTTCTTGTTTGATTGCCCAGTTTCCTTCAATGCCACAGGAATGGCAGACTGTGGCATCCCATTTTGCCACCCGTTGGGACTTTCCCAACTGTGGAGGGGCTATAGATGGGAAACACATCCACATCGTGCCACCACCCCATTCGGGGGTCATACTATTTTAATTATAAGGGGTTCCATAGTACTGTCTTAATGGTGATGGTGTCGGCACAATATGACTTTCTGTATGTGGACGTGGGGAAGAATGGTCGGATGGAGAAGTATTTGCCCAGATGGAGTTCTACCAGTGTCTCCAGAGTGGTGGCCTGGGATTGCCACCTGATGCGGATAACGTGGAAGGACTCCCCTTTGTCTTCATAGCAGATGAAGCCTTCGCTCTGAGCAAGCACCTCATGAGGCCATTCCTCCAAAGGACCCTCACGCCAGAGAGGAGGGTTTTTAATTTCCGGCTGGCCAGAGCGAGAAGAGTTGTTGAGAATGCTTTTGGGATTCTGGCCAGCCGGTTCCGCCTGTTTCAGACATCAATAAACCTTGCGGAATACAAACGTAATTACATAATTTTAGCGTGCTGCATCCTGCACAACTTTTTGAACAAACATTCCCCAAATTATATTTTACCAGTTGGGCCTGAGGCCGGACTTATTATTAGTGACAATCTGACGGGCCTGGATACTGTCCGTACTGGCTTGGCCCCCCAAAGTGCCCGTCAAGTTCGTGATTAATATGTTGATTATTTTATGGGTAGGGGGGCCATTGCAATGCCCCAGAATATTTAATTTGTTAAAATAAAAAATCTTGATCAAATCTTTGTAGTGTATTTTCCTTTATTAAATAAGCACCATTGTCACTGTAAACAACTATTAACTTTAAACAAACTGATATTGAGCATTGAAAGAAGAAGCCATACATTTTGTCATTACTAAACAGATTTTTTAATATTTGGTGTACATTCACTTGTGCGTTTGTAAAAAATGTTGATAGTCAAAAATATATCTATATTTTGAAATTTTCAACAATATAATTATGGGATTTTTTTTAACATTTTTTTTTTGTTTTAACAAACAGGCCTCAATATTTTTTTTTGTGTGTTATTTTGTAAAAACAGGCCTCTATTTTTTTTTGTTTTTTTATTTTGTAAAAACAGGCCTCTATTTTTTTATTTTTTTGGTAATAAAAACAACAGGCGTCCTTTTTTGGGATTATAATTTTTGGAAACAGGCATATAATTTTAAGGATATAAAAGAGAAGGCCCAGAATGGGGTCAGCAAACAGGAAATGAAGAACATGATCGATGTTTTTTTGGTTGAAAAAGGGCATTTAGATTCTGCCAAAAAAACATCGATCATGTTCTTCATTTCCTGCTGCATACGATCCAGCCGATTCGGCATTAAATCAATCTCCCATTCCAGGCCATTATCTGACCAATTAGGCGTTGTGCACTGTCTGTGCTAAAATCTTCACCCAGACCTAAAATTGAATGAAAAAAAGATGTGTTTAGAAATCTGCAGTCATACATAGATTACCTTACCACAAGCTGGTGTCTCAGACACTGACCTGGTGGGGTGCCCATGTTGCATACTTCATAAACATCCTCGGGGGTGGCGCTGTTGCTTGATTCAAGCACAACCAGATCACCTAAAATAGAGGAGAAAATTTTATTTACAAAATATGCAGCCATACATAGATTAACGTAAGCTGGTGTGTCAGACACTCACCTGGTGGGGTGCCCATGTCGCCCACTTCTCCTTCCTCCACATCCTCTGTGGGGCTTGGGCTGATTTCCCAATTATGGTGTTGCGGTTGGGGGGGACTGGGTTCATCTTGTCTGAGTCTTTTCTCCCCTATGTGAATGAAACAAAATATATACTTTAGCACACAGATATTTTAGTACATAAATAGTAATCTTCAAACATTGTAGAGAAGTGGTGTACAAATTGTCTGTTTGGGCAGAGTTCCTAGTTGAATACATAATAAAATGTTCTTTAGACATATCTAGATATATATCTATATCTATATCTATAGATAGATATATATCTATATCTATATCTATAGATAGATAGATATCTATCTATAGATAGATAGATAGATAGATAGATAGATAGATAGATAGATAGATAGATAGATAGATAGATCTATATTTATGGTTGGAGCCCTATGTCCGATATGGACATAGATAACATTTATAGTTAGCATAAGACTTACCATCTGAAATAGACCTGGAAGTGTGGACTTACCATATGAAATGGACCTGAAAGTGTGCCTTGGTCTAATGGCCGGTATGCCAAAATAAGGGGGCAAAAACATTCAGGTAGGGGTATAATATTTTATTGGTTTTCAGTTATTCATTGAGCCAATTTGGAAAATGCCTGTGCCATCTCTACTTGAGGATTGGGGATATACCGGGCGAAGCAGGCTGATTTCCACCTGCCTAGTCTTTTGATGACGTGGTCTGCGACCCCGTGGTGGGATGCTGCGGAGGCTGCTCCGATACGAAAGGAGTGTCCGGAGTACTGACTCAGGTTAAGGTGAAGATTGCGGAGAAGTATCCTTATGTGTTTCACAAACTGACAGGCGCTTAAGGGTTTAATTGGGAATGGTAGAAGAGGACTGGTGTCCGGTTGTTCAGGCAGGAGTGACAGGAGACGGTTGAGTACGGTGACTGGACACCAGCTGTTATTGGTTTTGTAGAGGTGAATGTCCACTCCAGAGCCTGTTTGCTGGGTTTTAGAAACCTCGAGGTGAAGGACGAAATGGTCTTGGTAGCGAACCAAGTGCCGTCTGCATAGTACTTGGTCTGCGGGGTTGTTGCAGGTGAACTCGCCAGGTCGCCAGAACCCGTAGTAAGCCAAATATATGGCTGCTTGTAGGACCGTGCTGGGGAGAAGACCGAAAGGAGAAGTAGCCAGGATGGTCGACGTATCCCTGAAGATGGGCACCGTAATGGGTAAGTGCTTGGTGCTAATCACTGGTTGTTGTTTCTGAATGCCCCTTAGGATGGCTCGTATAGCGTGTGATGAGAACAGTGAAGATTTTGCGGGGTCTTCAAGAGTCAAGAAATGTTGTATGCCGGCCAGGTATAGCCGAATGGTTTTGTAAGATAAGGCCAGCTGAGTGTGGCAGTATGAAATGAAGGCCAGTACCTGTTTGACATCTGTTGGTCCTTTGCAGCAGGGTGTCAGGAATTTATTGAACGCCTTCCAAGCTGTCTGGTAGGCTTTGAGTGTGTTATGGGAGAGTGAGTGATTGATGAGCTGCGTTGTTCCTTGTAAATGTTGAACTAGTCCAGGGTCAGTTGTGACCAGACAGGGATAGGGGCCAACACTGGATTGGCTCTGGGAACCTGTTTGAAAAAGGAAGTGTAATTAAAACGTGACAGTGCGTCAGCAGCTAAATTGTATCTGCCTGGAATAAATGAACAGTGGATGTTAAACTGATGATGTAAAGACAGTTGTACCAATCTGCGCAGGAAGGACATGACTGCTAGGGACTTGGACCTGCCTTTGTTGATAATGTCTGCCGTGGCCTGATTGTCGGTGGTGAAGACCACAGTTTGCCCTGTCCGATGATGACCCCAGAGTTGTGCAGATGCCACTATGGGATAGAGTTCGAAGAGGGAAGATGTTCGGGTAAAGCCGGGTATCAACAGTATCTGTTGAGGCCAGGGTCCTGAAAACCATTGGTGGCCAAAAATTGCCGCGAAACCTGTGGAAGCTGCAGCATCTGTCACCACCTGGGGTGAAAGGGCCGAAACCATGGGTATAAATAGGGATATGCCATTCCAGGCGGACAGGAATTCCTCCCACATAGATAGGTCCGCTATTGCTGCAGAGTCTAGATTTAGGATCTGATCGGGGTTTCTGACAGGAATCTCAGCAGACGTGACACGAAGGTGCGGCCTTGTGGAATAATTCGCATGGCAAAATTAAGCATTCCCGGGAGAGATTGCAACTGCTTTTTGGTACACCCCTTGGTGTGGGTGAATTTGTGAAGGACCGCCCTAATGCGGGTTAGTTTGTCGAGGGGGAGAATGGCCTACATAGTGCAGGTGTCTAAGTTGACCCCGAGAAAGGTGATGTTGTGTGCTGGGCTGTCGACATTGTGCTCGGCGATGGGACCATTGAGATTTCCAAATACCACTCTGAGTTTATCGAGGTGTCCTGGGGGCCTGCTGGGTGGTTCTATTAGTAAGAAATTGTCCAGGTAATGGATGACTTCTTGGCACTGAGCCTTGTGTAAGAGTATCCAAGCGAGGGACTGAGCGAATGTGTCGAAGAGCCAAGGGCTACTCTTCGAACCAAACGTCAGTTTTGTGGCAAAAAGGTATGCCTCCTTCCACTTGATGCCATGCCAGCACCAAAGGGATGGGTGGATAGGCAGGAGCTTGAAGGCATCCGAGATGTCAGCTTTGGAGAGCCAGGCACCTTTACCTGCTTTGATAACTGCTTGGATTGCCATGTCCACGGAGGAATATTTTTAGGGAGAATTCTTCGGAGGGGATCAGAGAATTGAGACTGGGAATGTGGGAAGAATGAGGCGCAGACAGGTCGTACACCAAACGTAATTTATTTGTGAACTTGCCCTTGACAAGCCCAATAGGGCTGACTCTCCAAGTGCTGAAAGGGGGCTGAGTGAAGGGGCCTATAACGAACTCTCAGTCTACTTCTGCCTGTAAGAGCCTATCTATGGCTTGTTCGTCAATGGCTGCTGAATGAAGATTCCCACATTCGTAGGTACTGTGGGGTAAAGAAATGAGGCCGGTGTGAAACCCTACTGTGAACCCCTGGATAAGGTAGGTGGCCAGGGAGGGGGTGGGGTGTGAGGTGAGGTAGAGTCCTAGCCACCAGACGTTGATCCGGCTTAGTCATGCCCTCTTTTGTTGTTTAACTTCGCACAAGTTTCTTGGATGCGCTCTTTAGCATAAGGTGCAGATGTGGAGTAGGCGGCACTGACTGAAGTTGCAGGACCCATAGTTGTAATTATTGCATATAGCTGCCCCTCCCACGGTTTGGACTGGGCGTCCGAATTTGTCCACCTGAGGCGTTTGTTCAGGGGCCGACTGACCCTGAAGTGCACCGGAGGTGGAGGGAAATTCGAAGGGACGTCTGATTGTCGCATTGGCGCACCAGGTGGCAGTGTGAGTGGAGGACTGGCAAATCGCACACAGGGGTGAGCGTAAGCCAGCAAAATGGTGGCAGAACAGCTCTGTGTCCATGAGACTCCAGTTTGTTGTTGTTTGAAATTGTGTGAGCCTGGCTGCCGCCTTTGCATAAAAGGAACGGTGGTAGTCGTAAAAAGAAAATCCTCCATACTTGTAGCCCAAGTCTACTACCGTATGGAGGTATAAGTCCAGCTCTTCCCTTCTGCTGGGAGCGGCTGAACACAGGACATCTCTCAGCATGCCAAAGGCCAGGGTGAACTCTGGGACAGATAATTTCCGGTTCAGTGTGGAGTCTTTGGCTTTAAGGACCCCAGGTATAGGCCTTATTTTCTGCCAGATCTTGGACAGAAATCAGGAGAGAGGCCAGGTTGACGTCCCTGCTGTCCAAGATGTCCTTCCTGATGCTGGTTGGCACCAAATGGGAGGGGTAGACAATGGGGCTCCAGCCTGTGGTACCTGCAGGAAGGGGTGTTAAAGGTTGGGTTACGGTTGGGTCGGGAATAGCCGCGGCCGGCCGAGCCTCCAGGAGTGCCACTCTGGTTTGTACGTCCGTGACCGAGGTAGAGAGGGACGACACCATAGTGTGAAGTTGTGAGATGGCCGAGGATATCGACTGGAGAGATGCCTGCTGGGTACTGGGTCCTGCTGCAGCTGGTGGGGGGAAGAGGAGCTTGAACAGCTCGCCTTTCCTGGCTGTAGCGGGGAAGGGCACGCCTCTGCGTCTTAGCTCTGCCGTCAATTTGGGGATAGTCCATCCTCTGAGGGACTGCACGCTGCCGCTCTCTGAGACGAGAAGGTGACAGGGGGGCCGTCAGGTCTTCGCTGCCGGCCTGGGACATGGTTGATCTGGTAAAGATATCCTGTCCTTCAGATCGTGTTTTTTGGTTGACTGTAACCTATTGGGGGTGACATGAATTTCAAATTTTCTTTGTTTCCCTGAGCCATACTTACCCAACTTGTTTTCTCCCTTTTTTTTTTTTTTTTTTTTACCTGGGGGGATATCGTCCAACCTGGTGCAGGGTGGACCTACTGAGCTTTGACTGACCTGGAGGAAAATGAAAGGTGATAATTCGTGAAGGGTTTGCTGGCTAACTTGAAGCAGTGACTTGCATGATGATTTGCAATCTTAGTGACAACGAAATGATTTGAAATGTTTGCCTTGATTATGAAATGAGTGAAATCTCTTGCCATGACAGAGATCCGGCTCGGTCGTGCCGTGACTGCGACCGACTGCGAACCGGGCTCTGGAGCATGTACTGAAATGAGGCAATCGAAAAACCATTGGTGCACACCGGGACGAATCCGTGCATGTTTGATGCATCTGGATTCGAATCGGAGCGCAGTATGAAACAACAAAATGACAGAAATGTTTTCACTTTGACCAAGGCTCGAATTGGTTGTGCCGCATTTGCGACTGGCAACGAACCGAGCTCTGGTATAGGTATGGATACGACCGAAATAACTGGGGCATTCCGTAACGAATCGGTGCATCTCGGATGCGATTGGTTTCGAAAACGGTGATGCCATGTGGGAGTGAAATGAATGGTAATAGTTCCCATGACAGAGATGCGGATCGGTCGCCCGATATCTGCGACTAGCTACGATCCGGACTCTGGAGCATGTTTCAGAAATGAGGCCGAGTCCTCGGGCGCGCCGTAACGAATCGGTGCATCGGGGATGCGACTGGATTCGAACCGGAGCGCGGTAAGTGCAGGTGTAACAGATTGTTGCCATGACAGAGGCGCGAATCGATCATGCCGCTGTTGCGTCTGACTGCGAAACGGACTCTGGAGCATGTACTGAAATGTGGCAAATACCTGGGGCACGCCGAGACGAATCGGTGCATTTCCATGCGACTGAAATTCGTATCGGAGCGTGATACGTGGCAGTGAAATGATACCATGACAGAGGTACGAATTGGTGAGTCGTAACGAGCGACTGATAATGAACGTGACTCTGGAGCATGTACTGAAATGAGGCCGTAACTACTGGGGCACACTGGAACGAATCGGTGCATCTTTTGGATGCGACTGGATTCGAATCGGAGCGCGGTACGTGACTGAAATGAATGACGGAATTGCGCATGCGGGAACTTGCGAGACAAGAACTTGCGGACGCTGGTATTCGAATAGCCGGCCTAGTGACGTATATCGCGCACAGGAAACCGACAAGCACCACAGGTGAGCGGGCTGCTTAAATACCCCCCCGGGCTCCTCCCATAAATTCAGGCCACCATACTGGCCTTCCTACATATCTATATATATTGTAATGTTTGGAGAACCAGCTAGATCGCAGGACACAGGCTTTTCACTCAAAAGGAGATTTATTGAACTTAAATAGCTTTACAGCAGCAAAAACAAAAGAAAAAGGTTTCAGTTTCACCGACTTGCAAAGTCCAGAACTGCTATTGCAGTTAAACAGTCCTTAGTTTCTGTTGCAGGTAGATTCCTCTAGCAGGAGGCTTCCAGGCAGGACACTGCTATTCACTGTTGCTGCACACCAAAACACCGTCCACCATCCACATTCTCCTCTACACTCCTCCACACCCTCTCTAACTTCCTGTCTTGTTTTTAAACCCACTTCCTCTTACAGGTGAGTTAACCCTTTTTTGTTCCCTTAAAGGGACCACAGTCCAAACAGAGGGGAAATATAGCGTCCTTCCAGGACCCAGCCACGGCATCCTGTACATATCCCCCCCCCTGTGCCCCAACGCCATGGAGGTGGAGGCAACAGTGGAGCTCAAACAATGGACTCGGGAAAGGGCATCTGCATTTTGATGCAGTCTCCTGGGCCTATGCTCCACTACAAATTTAAATTCCTGGAGTGCCAGGAACCACCGAGTAACCCTGGTATTATTCCCTTTACCCTGTCTCAACCATGTTAAAGGGGCATGGTCAGAAATCAGCCTAAACTTCCTCCCCAAAAGGTAATATCTGAGGGACTCCAGAGCCCACTTAATGGCCAGACACTCTCGTTCAATTATAGCGTAGTTTTTCTCCGCTGGTGTTAACTTCCTACTGAGGAAGACTACCGGGTGCTCCTCTCCATGAACAACCTGTGACAACACCGCTCCCAACCCTACATCGGAAGCATCAGTTTGGACAACAAACTCTTTTGAAAAATTGGGTGCTACCAGGACAGGGTGTGGGCACAGTGCCGATTTGAGCTCCAAAAAGGCCTTCTCAGCGTCTGCATTCCACTCCACCATGACCGATTTCCGACCCTTAGTCAGATCGGTCAATGAAGCCGCCAACGTGGCAAAGTTGGGTACAAACCTCCTATAGTATCCCACCATGCCCAAGAATGCACATACCTGCTTTTTTGTGAGGGGACGGGGCCAACTCTGTATAGCCTCTACCTTGCTGACCTGAGGTTTCACCACCCCTCTACCCACGATATAGCCCAGGTATTTCACCTCCACCATTCCCAAAGCACATTTTTCAGGGTTTATTGTAAACCCCTCCTTCCAAAGAGAGTCCAGCACTGCCTGGACTTTGGGCAAGTGTGATTCCCAGTCTCTGCTAAAAATGACTATGTCGTCCAAGTACACTGAGGCATACTACTGGTGAGGTCGTAAAATCCTATCCATTGCTCGCTGGAATGTGGCTGGAGCAGTTTGCAATCCAAAAGGCATCCTTTTGTACTGAAAACTCCCCTCTGGGGTAGAAAAAGCAGTTTTCTCCCTAGCAGCCTTAGTCAACGGGATTTGCCAATATCCCTTGGTAAGGTCTAACGTAGTGATAAACCTGGCTGGACCTAGTCTCTCAATAAGCTCATCTACCCGGGGCATGGGGTAGGCATCAAACCGTGAAACTTCATTAAGTTTCCGGAAATCATTGCAGAATCGCAGAGTCCCGTTGGGCTTCGGTACCAACACAATCGGGCTTGACCACTCACTCTGTGATTCTTCAATAATCTCCAGGTCTAACATCTTCTTCACTTCCTCTGAAACAGCCTTCCTTTGGGCCTCTGGGATGCGGTAGGGCCGGACAAAAACTTTGACTCCTGGTTCCGTGATGATATCATGCTCTATGGTACTCGTGAGCCCTGGCAAGTCTGAAAATTTTTCTTTATTTCTCTGCAAGAACTCCTTTGCCTGCTGACTTTGGGTTTTAGACAGGGTATTTGCTACTTGGACACTCTCCACCCCAACCCGAGGCTCCAATCTTGCACTAGCCAGGGAGGCCACTGGTTCCCTCTCTGTCCAGGGCTTTAACAAGTTTACATGATATATTTGATAGGGTTTCCTCTTACCCGGTTGGTGGACTTTATAATTCACCTCTCCCACTTTTTCTACAACTTCAAAGGGGCCTTGCCACCTGGCTAAGAATTTACTTTCCACAGTGGGAATCAACACCGCTACTCGATCCCCCACTTGGAAGTTCCTTATTTTAGCAGCCCTATTATAGACTCGTCGTTGAGCCTCCTGGGCTTTTTGTAAATGTTCCTTGACTAGTGGCAACACAGTTCGGATCCTCTCCTGCATTTGGGAAACATATTCAAGAACACTCTTATGCTGACTAGGTTCACTTTCCCATTCCTCTTTAACAAAATCCAGTAGTCCGCGAGGTCTCCACCCATATACCAACTCAAAGGGCAAAAACCCAGTGGAGGCCTGGGGCACTTCCCGGATAGCAAACAGGAGAGCTGGTAGCAGACAGTCCCAGTCTTTCCCATCCCTTTGTACAACTCTCTTGAGCATAGATTTAAGGGTCTTATTAAAGCGTTCTACTAACCCATCCGTTTGGGGATGGTAGACCGATGTGCGCAGCTGTTTAATCCGGAAGAGCTTGCACACATCGGCCATAACCCTCGACATAAACGGGGTGCCCTGGTCCGTTAGTATTTCTTTGGGAAAACCAGTCCGTGTAAACAACTGGAATAATTCCCGGGCAATAGCCTTAGAGGAGGTATTCCGCAGGGGTAGCGCCTCAGGATATCGGGTGGCATAGTCGAGAATCACCAGTATGTAGGAGTGACCTCGAGCCGACTTCACCAAGGGACCCACTTTATCCATGGCTATCCTTTCAAATGGGACCTCAATTATGGGCAGAGGGACCAAAGGATTCCGGAAGTGGGTCACCGGAGCGGTCAACTGACAGGTGGGACAAGAGGTACAGTATCTCCTTACCTCTGCTTTCACACCTGGCCAGTAAAACCGGTCGGTGATCCGTGCCTCCGTCTTTTCAACTCCCAGGTGTCCCCCTAAAACATCATCATGGGCCAGGTCCAGGACCTTGCGTCTATACTGTTGGGGTACCAATAATTGCTTTACCACATTTTCTCTCACTTTGGTAACCCGATAAAGCAATTCATTACATATTGCAAAGTGTGGCCACCGCTCATTTGCACCTGGCTCTTGGGGAACCCCATTTATTACTACAACCTGTTCCCGTGCATGGGCCAAAGTGGGGTCCTGCATCTGGGCAGTACCAAATGCCCCCTGCGGAACACCCAAATCCGGCAGGGCAGGGGTAACGGCCACTTCCTCATCCTCTTCCCCCAGCATTACCTGAAGTGGGGAAGGTTCCCCCCCCTCTTCAGTGTTCAGGTAGGTCTGTGAACCACACATTTTGACACCCTTAATAATATCAACACTACTTTCATCACCATTAACCAAATCATTAGCATTTTCAAGAACATTCGGCATTTCAGGGTTATTTCTCTCAACAGCAGGAACAGAGGGACTAGTTTCTCCCCAGTCTCTGGACCGTCCAGGTAGTTCTCCTTGTCCCCACAGTTTTGCAAATAATGGGCAGTCTCGTCTTATGATAACATCATGTACTAAGTTCTTTACCACCCCCACCTCTTGAGTACCAGTGCCACATGCTGTGGAGATGGACACCGAGATGAGGGGGTACTCTCTAGTGTCCCCGTGAATGCACACCACCCGTAAAGTTTTTCTTACCGGACCGATCTTCCCAATTACTCTAGGATGGACCAGGGTTACCATGCTTCCGGAGTCCAGCAAAGCCCGGGCAGGGAGGTGGTTCACTTGAACTTCACACTCGAATTTCTCTTCTCCAAGATCAATATGTGTTGTGCATGCTTTCTGGGCATAAAAAGACCCCCTCCGAAGAACCCCGCATTCCATGGGCTCCTCTTGCAGTGGGCAGTGGGCCCGGGTATGGCCCCAGGAATGACATCGCCAACATTGTACATCCCCTCCTCTCCGAACAGGAACAGATCGCTGAGAAAGTATCAGGAGTGACTCTTGACCTTCCGGGGTGTTGGTTCCAGGGCTCCGGGGAACGTCCTTTCGAAGGGCAGCAGTCGAACGAATAGGCCGTGGCAGACTGGGTCCTTGGCGCTTGGTAGGGCCAAGCAGATCCTCCACCACTGTGTATCGTTCCACCATCTCGACAAGGAGGTTCACTGTTTTGGGGTCTCCATGGCTGACCCACCGTTGAAGGTCGTCTGGCAGTGACCTTAGGTATCGGTCCAGCACGACCCGCTCCACGATTTGGAGGCCAGACAACATTTCGGGCTGCAGCCATTTTTTTACCAGTTGCACCAGGTCATGCATTTGAGACCGTGGTGGACGATACTTCCATTGGTGCACTCGTTGGGCCCGAACAGCTGTAGTAACCCCCAAACGAGCCAATATGATAGTATAGAATTGATAGTCTTTAGCGTGATCTGGTGGCAGGTCGAAGTAGGCTTTTTGAGGATCTCCGGTTAGGAAAGGAGCAATTAGGCCGGCCCACTGGTCCTGGGGCCACCCTTCTCTCTCTGCCGTCCTCTCAAATGTAGCAAGAAATGCCTCTACATCATCACTCAGGGACAACTTCTGCAAGAAATGGCTTGCCCTCACGGTCACCTGGTTGCCAGGGGCAACAGCCGATTGCTCACGGCCCTGAGAAACCTGCTGCACTACTTCTTTTAAGGCAGTCACCTGAGCCTGCATAACCTCTTGCTGGGTCGCTTGCTGGGCTGCCAACTGGGCCACCAACAGGCGAGTGTTTTCTTGCTGTACCTCCAGCTGGGTTGTTAAGCGCTGATTAGCTTCCTCATGGCGAGTCTGTGCTTGTATATTAGCCAAGGACAGCTGTTTAATTAGCTCCTCCATTGCTTCAGCTTTCAGGGTTTGTGCGGCTTTAACCCAGGACATAAATCCACTGTACTGTCCCTTTAAATGTCAGTTTTAAGTCCAATACAAAAAAAACAGCAAGAAAAATGCCTGTTACTCTGTCCTGCCCGCATTCTCCATCACTTGTAATGTTTGGGGAACCAGCTAGATCGCAGGACACAGGCTTTTCACTCAAAAGAAGATTTATTGAACTTAAATAGCTTTACAGCAGCAAAAACAAAGAAAAAGGTTTCAGTCTCACCGACTTGCAAAGTCCAGAACTGCTATTGCAGTTAAACAGTCCTTAGTTTCTGTTGCAGGTAGATTCCTCTAGCAGGAGGCTTCCAGGCAGGACACTGCTATTCACTGTTGCTGCACACCAAAACACCATCCACCATCCACATTCTCCTCTACACTCCTCCACACCCTCTCTAACTTCCTGTCTTGTTTTTAAACCCACTTCCTCTTACAGGTGAGTTAACCCTTTTTTGTTCCCTTAAAGGGACCACAGTCCAAACAGAGGGGAAACTTAGCGTCCTTCCAGGACCCAGCCACGGCGTCCTGTACAATATATAGATATATCTATATATATAGATATATCTAAATTTTTTTTTACAAAAATAGATAGATAGATTAAAAGATATAGGTCTGTATATATGTAACGAGGTTTATTAAGATCGTTTCAAACGATATAAACTCGTACATTAAAGAAAAGCACATGGAGCAGTATACAAGGTAATAAATAGAATATGAACACACGACAAGTACTTTACTTTTTTTCAGCACTTTACGGATCCGTCTGTACTGATCCGGCTCCCGGAGTTTAAGGTTGGACCATCTTTTCCGAATCTGATCTTTTGAGCGCCGTACCCCAAAAGAAAGATGCAATTTCTTCACCACCTTCGCCATTATTTTGGCTTTTTGAAAATTAGGCCGGGCGTACGGTCCATATTTCCCATCATAGTCATTTTTTCTCAGAATTGCCACCATTTCCACCATCTCTTTAAAGGACATATTGGAGGCCTTAAATCTCTGCTTCCCAGATCGGGACGTTTCGGCCTCCGTGCTTTCGTCGCTACCTGAGGTAGTACACACCTGCTGTGTCTCCGCCATTGTTCATCCCACTACGCACCGTAGAAAGAATGGGCGGAGAATATTCGTTAAAATAGAACGTCAGGGGTGGGAGACGCAGGCGGAGTTTCACACATGCGCAGTGTATAAAGAGAGGTATTACGCATGTGTCGTACTACGTTCTGTGCGTAGAGACAAGGGGCGGAGAATATGAGTTAAAATAGAACGTCAGGGGCGGGCGACACAGGTGGAGTTTCACACATGCGCAGTGCCTAAAAATTGTTAGTATGCATGTGTCGTACGTACGTTCTGTGCGCAGAGACAAGGGGGCTGAAAATATGCGTAAAGAACGTCAGGGGCGGGCAAAGCAGGTGGAGTTTCACGCATGCGCAGTGTATAAAATGTTATTACGTATTGTGTCGTACGTACGTTCTGTGCGTAGATGATAGTGGACCGGGACGCTATAGACGAAGGTAATTTAAAATTTTGAAATTTGGGAAAAACTTTGTAGCAAGCAGCCTATATGGCTTGACAGATTGATGAGTCCTATGTTGGGATAAGATGATGAGGGTTTAGCAGAAACATAAGTGTTTTTTGTCTTGTGTCTTTATCTTTTACAGAAATTATGAATGCAAAATTTAAGGAGCCTGAATTTCTGTCGGCTTTTATTGATCAGTACAGGGAGATAAGGAATCTGTGGGAGGTCTAACACAATATTATCTAAAGCATGTCAACGCTGGAGAGACTTCTGACATTTGTCCAGACGTACATCCCAGAAGCAACGATCGAGATGTTGTTATCGAAAATTGGGATCTTGAGGAACATGTATAAGAGGGAGCATAACAAGATCCAGAATTCCCTGAGATCAGGAGCATCAGCAGATGATGTATATGTACCCAGGCTGTGGTACTACAATAAACTACTTTTTCTTGATGACCAGACTGAAGCCAGGGCATCACTTTCAACCCTTCCCTCCACCCTTCCCTCCACCTTTCCATGCACTCTTCCATGCACCCTTCCCTCCACCCCAGCAGAGGCTGATGAGGACCAAGCTGGGTCTTCCATCCTGGAAGAATCGGATGTGACCATCTGGAGTCAGGTAAATGAATTAAAAAAATATTTAGTGTCCTAATATTAATGATAGATGTTATAATTGATTAAAAGAATTGTATCCTAAAAATGATGTATACATATCAATTGACAGTAGTGGCCAAATATGTTTGTCACCTGCTTTAAAAAATGATGGTGTCAGATTTCTAGACTCTTTTATTACTAGATGTATTAACATTGAATTTGCAAGTCATGAGAAGCAAATTGTGTGTCATTGATGAACCAAAAACAAACAACTAAAACTATGTCCCTTTTTTATACACAGGATGAGGTCAGCCAGGAGGAAAGTGGGGAAAGTGGCAGGCAGAAGGAGGCCGGGCCCAGGGACAGCCAGGAGGATGCCGGACCCTGTGTCATCCAGGAGGAGGACGGACCCTGTGTCATCCAGGAGGAGGCAGGACCCTGTGTCATCCAGGAGGTGGCCGGACCCAGTGTCATCCAGGAGGAGGCCGGACCCAGTGTCAGGCAGGAGGCGGCTGGGCCCAGTAGGAGCCTGACCCAATCCCAAGTGGCTCCCCTCCGCCTTCCTACAAAAAAGGCCATGAAGGGGACGGTGACACAGGAGGCATCCCTGCGCCTCATGAGAGAGGCCACAAATTTTTTGAAGAGCGTCCCCGAAGCTGAAGAGGCCTATGGGTGTTATTTAGCTAGCAGGCTGCTTCAAATGGAGTGGGGCCACCGCCTCATTTGTGAAAAACTGTTTGCTGAAACTATACACAAGGGGCTGAAGGGCGAGCTAACTGCCAACACACAAATAAATGAGGCAGCCCCCCTCCTCCTCCTTCTCCTCCTGCCACAACTCAACCACCAGAGCCACAGCCTCCAAGGAAGGCTGCAGGGAAGGGTACAGGGAAGGGTGCAGGGCAGCGTGGAGGGAAGGCTGCAGGGAAGAGAAGAAAGTGATGACCTGGGTTCAGTCTGGTCTGAGAGAAGACGCAGGCTGTTGTAGTACCACAGTCTGGGGACATCTATGTCATCTGCTGTTGATCTCTGGGATTCCTGGACCAGATTGTGCTCCCTCTTATATGGACTCCTCAAGATCCCAATTTTCTTTTCCACAGACTTTTGCCAGCGTTGACTTCCTCTTTATTTTCTTTTTACCATAAATAAATGGATATTTTAGTTTATGAAAAGACTTTATGTGTTTTAATTAACATCATTGATTTAGAGACAATGTCAAATTAACAAGGGACAACAACCTCCTTGAGGTTGCAAAAACACAGCAAAAAAAATAGAATGTTCTAGTGGTAACTTTTACAAAAAAAAAAAAAAAAAGATAACCAAAAAAGGTTCTTTGTGTTAACTTTATATACATAGAAAAAAAAAAAAAAAAAAAAAAAAAAGGTTCTTTGTGGTAACTTAACCTAAAAAAAAAAAAAATGTATTTATTTAAATTTAAGAACTACAAAAATCAAAAAAAAAAATGGTTCTTTGTGGTAACTTTACAAACCCAAAAAATTAAATAATGTAGATAAAGAGAAAATAATTTTGACAATAATCATAAAAAAAAATCTTGATGAAATCTAAAAAAAAGATTACTCCCCCCCAAAAAAAACAAATTAAACATTAGTATGACGATATGGCTTTTAAAAAAAATACTATATCATTCATGAGATCAAAGAGAAATAATCCAGAAATCAGTTTGGGAGAACTCTGTGTGAATAGGAACAGCAAAACATCTTCGTTCTTATAGCATTATTAAAGAAGACATTAATGCGCTGCATTCAATGATCACAGAATTTGCAGCGTGAGGAATGTGCTATCTACAATACGAACACTAGTTTTACTAGACCGAGTGCTTCCATTTAGTTTTTGCTTCTGAGCATGCATCGTTTTTTTGAAGGGTTAGTGTGTGGGTGTGGCGCTGTCCTAATTCATAGAATACTTGGTAGATCGTGTGTAGCCAAATCCCATATGTAAAGTCGCATATAAAGTCTAGACCAATATTGCAAATAAAAAATTCAACGAAAATAAAACCAAACATAAAACAGCAAAGTGACCCCCTTTGGAGTGTATAGGTATAACGTTGTCCTAGTGGAGAAAAAAGTGGAGAAAATGGAAAAAAATGGAAACAATGGAAGAAATCGCATAAAGGACTGCTGCCTCCACAGATGTGCAGATGTGATTTCCACCAAGGTGGAAAAAACAGAAGGTAAGTGAAGGGTTAGTGTGTGGGTGTGGCTCTGTCCTAATTCATAGAATACTTGGTAGATCGTGTGTAGCCAAATCCCATATGTTAAGTCGCATATAAAGTATAGACCAAAATTGCAAATAAAAAATTCAACGAAAATAAAACCAAACATAAAACAGCAAAGTGACCCTCTTTGGAGTGTATAGGTGTAACGTTGTCCTAGTGGAGAAAATGGAAAAAAATGGAAACAATGGAAGAAATCGCATAAAGGACTGCTGCCTCCACAGATGTTATTTCCACCAAGGTGGAAAAAACAGAAGGTAAGTGAAGGGTTAGTGTGTGGGTGTGGCGCTGTCCTAATTCATAGAAATACTTGGTAAATCGTGTGTAGCCAAATCCCATATGTAAAGTCGCATATAAAGTATAGACCAAAATTGTAAATAAAAAATTCAACGAAAATAAAACCAAACATAAAACAGCAAAGTGACCCCCTTTGGAGTGTGTAGGTATAACGTTGTCCTAGTTTAAAAAATACTTTATAAGTCGTGTGTAGCCAAATCCCACATATAAAGTCGCATGTAAATTATAAACAAAATATAAACAAAATCGCATATAGCAACTTTAACGGCTAGGTTGGCCCCCTTTGAATTGGGGGAGGGGGAAGGGGAACAGGAGATGAAATCAAAAAATGACTTTAGCCAAAACTATTCCATCCGCATAAAAACCCCATATAGTGATTGATTTAAAAGTCTTTGACAAACATAACATTGCTGAATAATTACATAGGTTAAATCGTGACTAGTGCTCAGTGCAACTTAAGTGAAAAATTTGACATCTTTGTAAAACAAGGCAGGTATTTGTATTAATCTTGGTGACCAGGTGCTCGTGTCTTGTGATCATGCAGACACTCACCAGCTTCTTTAACCCCTGCGGGGGTAATGCGCAGTCACAGTGTATGCCACTGTGCGGCAATCCACAGGCTGTTTCTGGGTCACGGTGACGTTTTAGGCATAAGAGAAGAAAGAGGAGATTCCATAGCGTAAAACCATAAAACACTCTTTATTGAATGCAGATGACAGAATGGTACTCACATTTAAGTAGTTTATAATAGGCAACCAAATGTCATCAAAACAGGAGAGCGTCAGATTTAAGTTGGTGATCCTCTGGGAGATGATGCAAAAGCGTCAAAATAGGCCATGCCCTACGCGTTTCGTCATAGGGATGTCAACTGGAGCGTGCCCCCTTTGCGTCACCTCCTCTCCTTTTATACTGTGCGATGTGCTGCATGCCTGCACACCGGAAACCTCCGGCGGCAGGCATTTTTTTGAAGGGTTAGTGTGTGGGTGTGGCGCTGTCCTAATTTCTGGGTCCGGCGGAGTTACGATGTAAAGATTTGAAGCAAGTTCCAAATCTAAAGTCCGTCAGATTTGTGGCTGGAAAAGTCAGCTGAAAGTCCAGGGAAGCCCACACACGATCGGATTGTCTGCTGGATTTGGTCCGTCTGCGTCCGTCGGACTTTTGTAGTCGAAAAGTCCGACCGTGTGTATGCGGCATTAGATGAATATCCCATTATGATGACGCTTCCCATCCTTGCGGCTAATCCAAATTATGAAAGGAGGTCAGCCTCCACCTCCTCCCTCTGGTTAGGGGGCCTATAGCATACTCTCAGTATTACTTTCCCCTTAGTTCCTTCCTTTTGCAGCTCTACCCATAAGGATTCCTCCTCCTCCCTTGCTCCCTTAGTGATGTCAACTCTCACATACACCTGTACATCATTTTTGATATATAGGCATACCCCTCCCCCTTTTTTACCCTCTCTATCCCTGCGATATAGGGAATACCCTTGAATGGTTGCCAGCCAATCATGAGAGCTGTTGAACCAAGTCACTGAAATTCCTACAAAATCTAAATCCTCCTCAAACAACAGTAGCTCTAGTTCTCCCATCTTGTCCGCCAGACTCCTGGCATTGGTGAACATGCCATGTAGTTTAGACCGGTCGCATACTGTCTCCTTATTGGGTGTTTTGAGGTCGCAAATAGGACTTGTTACTATACTTGCCTTGGGTTTAGGTGCTTTAGTCAACCTACCACTAATGCCCCCAAAACTACCCTCTGGAATATGTTCCACGCTGACTATCTCTACCTCTGGACCCCCTCCCCCATCACCTAGTTTAAATTGTGTTGTACATAACAAAGTACTTTCTACAGTACAGTGAACTGCTTATTGTCTCAACCGTTGCTGGTTGCTAAGTGGATTCAATTTATTTTAATGAAGTTCTTCTTTACAGTAGGCTCAAATAAAGTGATAGCTCTTTGTCCATATTCTAACTTATATTTAAAATGTATCTTTCAGGTTTATTTATTTGTGTCTGTGAAACTCTCACTTGTGGTACAGTAGCTAAGGAGTATTTTGTGAGTGCAAGGACTGCAGCATATATGTGAAGTGTATACTGTGACTAGGATTTGAGCATATTATTTAGGCCATGCCCATTATTCATGACAGCGTGCTTTGTGCATCTTTTTTCCTGTCTAGGTTCCAAGTGCTAAGGTTAAGGTTTTGATGGGATGGAGTTGGATGGGGATGTGGAGGGTGGTGTGCCTGTACTGTCATGTGAGCTTCAGTCTCTCATTTATCTCTCTTTTGTACCCCAAGCCTCCAGTGTTCAGCTATTGTACCCAATTCCCCCTCTGTCCCTTTCTTGTGACCTATCCACCTACCTCCTTATACCTAGACATGTGCAGAACGAAAAAATTTGTTTCATTTCGATTCGTTATTTGCATAAATTTGTTTAGTTAAATTAGTTTCATTCATTTAATTCGTTTTCGGGATATGTTTTGTTTATTCGTTTTCAACTCAATTCAAAAGTTTTCGAATAGTTTTTGAATTCGAAAAGTTTTCCAATCAATTTCAAATAGTTTTCGAATGTTAAAATTTTTCGAATTTGAAAAGTTTTCGAACTTGAAAAGTTTTCGAATTTTAAAAGTTTTTTGAATTCGAATAGCTTTCGAATTTGAATAGTTTTCCAATTTCCAAAAAGAATAAAATAGAATAGAAAAAAAGAAATAGAAAAAAAAAAATTCTATTCCATTCTTTTATTTTCTATTCTATTTTATTCTCTTTGGAAATTGGAAAACTATTCAAATTCAAAAAAGTTTTCGAATTTAAAAACTATTAGAAATGTTTTTGAATTCGAAATTCGAAAACGATTTGCATTGAAAACTATTCCAAAACTATTCGAATTCGAATTTCATCCGAATTCGAATTTCGTTATTTCGGATTCTTTTAAATTTGGTACTATTCTAATTCGGAAATTCGGATACATCTGAATTTCCGAATATCGAGAATTTGTCCAAATTTTAATTCGTAACGTAACGAACCGCACATATCTACTTATTATACCTGACCTTTCCACGTACCTCCTCATACACCCTGTTACCTGACTTGTTCACCTACCCTCTTATTCCTGACCTGTCAACCTCCTTAATGAAACCTGACCTATCCATCTACCCCCTTATACCTAAACTGTTCACCTACCTCTTCATATCAAAGCTATCCACCTACCTCCCCACACCTGACCTGTCTGCCTGCTCCCTTATACCTGATCTGCCCACCTACCTCCTTATACTTGACCATACCACCTAATTCCTCAAATCTGACCTGTCCATCTACCTCTTCAAACCTATCCTGTATATCTACTCCTCTGTACCTGATCTGTTTGCCTACCCACTCATTCATGACCTAGCCACCTACCTCCTCATACCTGACTGTTCACCTACCTCTGCATACATGACTTGTCAATGGTGAGACCTTAGGGGTCACAACACAACATCAGGGCCCCCAGTCTGCCCTGTAAGGCTGCATTTTGTCACAACTGCCTGATTGGTACTCATATATTGTCATAATTACCCATTTGTTGCTCATGTATTTAAACAATTGCATCATAAGTGACATACAGAAGAAAGAAAACATGAGCAATCGTGGTGGTGGGACCCAGGGAACTCACCAGCAGATGCAATGCAAAGGTCAAGTAATTACAATTCAGAGAAGGAGGGGAAAGATTTGTGCTTAAGATGTTTTTTTATCTTTGGGCCGGGGGTTATTTTGGGAAGAGGGGGAATTATTTTTCCTTGTAAGGTACTCTATACTGCTTTACTTGAATTTTGATCTCAACACCCTGTGCAAATTGTACTGCTGACTTATGCACTCCCCAACAGTTGCACTCCCACCATTCATTGCAGTGCACTACATGTACTTCTGTTAGCCCCTCACCTGATCCACCCTTGTCCCACCTTCAGTAAAAGTAGAGTCTTTTCCAGGAGTCTTTTCCCACCCGCTGTCACTGGGGAGGGGGGTGAAGGGGGAATGGTTGCAGATGCTGGAACATATTACTGTACACGTTCCACCCTAAATACAAGTGGAACATGTAACATGTTCCAAAAGGTAAACTTATGCTTTAATGTAGGGGTGCCCAACCTGGGCTTGCGATGCCCTCTGATGTGGCCTGCCACCTCCTGATCTGGGATGGTGGATCGGCAAGCCCAGATCGCGGGTTCCCTAAAGGACATCAGCAGCCGCCAGCTATACCCGCCTGAGGGACAGCATCAGCCACCAGCCATACCCTCTTGGGGGACAGCAACAGCCACCAGCCATACCCACCTGTGGGACAGCAACAGCCGCCAGCCATACTCGCCTGGGGGACAGCAGCAGCCACCAGTAAAACCCACCCTCGGGGACAGCAGCAGCCAGTCATGCCCACCCGGTGGACAGCAGCAGCCACCAGCCATACCCACCTGGGGACACCAGCAGCCAGCCATACCTACAGGAGTCCTGAGGAAAAAGTAAAGATTGAGGTCAGTTTTTAATTAAAATCAAACAGCAATGGGAATATCTATTCTCTACACTGGTACACTAGCTACACTGGGCTGCTTTCAAACTGATCCGCAGATGCAGTGCAGTGCACCTGCGGATTACCTGCACTGAGTCATAGACTTCTGTTATTACCTGCAGGTTTGGTTCACTTTCAGAAAGTGCACCACCCCTGCAAGTTATAATAGAATTCTATGGCAAAGTGCAGATAACCCACAGGAAAGCTGTGTGGGTAAACTAAAGCGCATCAGTGTGAAAGCAGCCTTAGGCCCCTTTCATGCGATCGGTCCGATCAGTTCAGCCTATCCATTGTTCAGGTGGACCCAATCGGACCATCCATTCATCTCTATGGAGCAGAAGATGTAAACGGATTTGCGTCCATGTACACCCACCTACATCTAATTCATCCCCTTCCGTCTGGGCAGGTCAGAGGGCCCATAGAGTAGAGCGGGCTGTGTCCGTGTTCACTCTGCATATGCGGAGTAGACACAGACCTGTCATCTGCCTGCTTGGCTCATTGTGGCCCTTGACCGGTTACCAAATTGCTTAAAGTGTTTGTTATCCCAACATCTCCTTTTCCTGACATGTGCCTGCTGTACTATGTACTTGTATGAGGAAGTATCCTGTTCTCTTTGTATTCCTTCCTTTATGTGAAATCTTTGGTGTTCCTTTCCTATTAAAAACAAGGCAACATTAAGCAGGAGAGTACACCATAGTCAGTTCTTTACTGACTGTACTGCTGTTTCTCCTCCCCTCAGCTCCTATGCAGCTAAGAACAGAGGGAATGTCATCACAAAAAAAAGGAAAAAAGATATTTATAACTTTTTTTATATCTATACAAAAAATGTTTTGCCTTGTGTTTCTATTTTAAATGGAATGAGTTGTTTTACAAGGTGATAGTTTACAATCACTTTAAGTGACTGTCACTCTTCAAAAGGTAGGGTGCCTCTGTTTTAATGTTTTACATAGCTATACCTGCAAAAGGGGCCAGTCTGAAGTGATCTAGCGGGACTTAATTTTCTGATGAAAGTTCCGCTTTTAAGTTACCTACCTGCCTGTCCGCCTCTGTGCAGCATAGTTGCCAACATTGCAAAAAAAAAAGTGGGACACTTTTTTGGCTGTAGGCGGAGCCGTACAATAATTAGGGGGTGGGGCATTCGTTTGTAGGCATGGTTTCGAAAAAATATACAAGTGCGAAAAATGGGCGTGGTTTATGTGAACAGTGGGCGTGGCTTAAATGGGCGTGGCTCAAGAGGGTGTGGTTAGAGTCTGAGATGAATGAGGGATGGAGAGGGAAAGGGGGAGAGGGAAAGGGGAAGAGGGGGAAAGGGGGAGAGGGAAAGGGGGAGAGGGGGAAAGGGGGAGAGGGGAATGATGGGACAGCAGCCCCAGATCCTACACAATAAAAATATGTGTATTCTAGAAAGTTTAACAATCAGCAGATAAAGATACTCCAAACACCTGGTGTTAGCACTTCAATCATCCCGGCACCATGGTTGTTATGGTGTCAGGATGATTGAAGCGCATTATTTCTATTATTACATTGTAATATAAAATGAAATCATTCAACTCACCATAATGCAGAATCAGTGGGACCACTGAGCGTGTCACCTGCTACATCGCCTGCCACCAGATGCCATCAGGTTCCCCCAGCAGAGTCTGTCCTTACATCAGGTTCCCCCAGCAGAGTCTGTCCTTACATCAGGCTCCCCAGCAGAGTGCCTCCTTCCATCAGGCATTCCCAGTACAGTACCTCTTACGTCATGTGTCCCCAGCGGAGTGTTGGCTGCAGATGGAGTGTTGGCTACAGTCTAGCTACATCTCCTCAAGAGTGGTGACAAGGGGAGAGAGGTGTGTGGGTGGAGGCATGGTGACTTGGGGGGTTACAAGCTGACTTGGGGAAGAGTGGAGACAGGGTGGTGATTTGGGGGTGCAGGCATGATGGTGACCTGGGGGGTGCAGGCATGGTGGTGACTAGGCCGGAGGGGGTGCAGGTATGGTGGTGACTAGGCCGGAGGGGGTGCAGGCATGGTGGTGACTAGGCCGAAGGGGGTGCAGGCATGGTGTTGCACATAGCACGTCAGGGCACATAGCACATCAGGGCATGGAGCACATCAGGGCACATAGCACGTCAGGGCACATAGCACGTCAGGGCACATAGCACATCGGGGCATGGTGCACGTCAGGGCACATGGCACATTATGGGGCACATTATGGGGCACATAGCACATCAGGGCACGGGGCACGTCAGGGCACATAGCACATCAGGGCACATAGTACGTCAGGGCACGGGGCACGTCAGGGCACATAGCACATCAGGGCACATAGCACATCAGGGCACGGGGCACATCAGGGTACATAGCACATCAGGGCACATAGCACGTCAGGGCACGGGGCACGTCAGGGCACATAGCACGTCAGGGCACATAGCACATCAGGGCCCATAGCACGTCAGGGCACGGGGCACATCAGGGCACATAGCACATCAGGGCACATAGCACGTCAGGGCACATAGCACATCAGGGCACATAGCACGTCAGGGCACGGGGCACGTCAGGGCACATAGCACATCAGGGCACATAGCACATCAGGGCACGGAGCACATCAGGGCACATGGCACATTATGGGGCACATCAGGGCACATAGCACATCAGGGCACATGGCACATTATGGGGCACATAGCACATCAGGGCACGGGGCACATCAGGGCACATTATGGAAAAATCAGGGCACATGGCACATTATGGGGCACATCAGGGCACATTATGGCACATTATGGAGCACATCAGGGCACATTATGGGGCACAGGGCACATCAGGGCATATAGCACATCAGGGCAAAGGGCACGTCAGGGCACATGGCACATTATGGGGCACATCAGGGCACATTATGGGGCACATAACACATCAGGGCATATAGCACATCAGGGGACGGGGCATGTCAGGGTACATAGCACATCAGGGCACATAGCACGTCAGGGCACGGGGCACATCAGGGCACATAGCACGTCAGGGCACATAGCACGTCAGGGCACATAGCACATCAGGGCACATAGCACATCAGGGCAAATAGCACGTCAGGGCACATAGCACATCAGGGCACATAGCACGTCAGGGCACATAGCACATCAGGGCACATAGCATGTCAGGGCATGGGGCACATCAGGGCACATGGCACATTATGGGGCACATGGCACATCAGGGCACATAGCACATCAGGGCACATGGCACATTATGGGGCACATAGCACATCGGGGCATGGGGCACATCAGGGCACATTATGGAAAAATCAGGGCACATGGCATATTATGGGGCATATCAGGGCACATTATGGCACATTATGGGGCACATCAGGGCACATTATGGGGCACAGGGCACATCAGGGCATATAGCACATCAGGGCACGGGGCACATCAGGGCACATGGCACATTATGGGGCACATAGCACGTCAGGGCATATAGCACATCAGGGCACGGGGCACGTCAGGGTACATAGCACATCAGGGCACATAGCACGTCAGGGCACGGGGCACGTCAGGGCACATAGCACGTCAGGGCACATAGCACGTCAGGGCACATAGCACATCAGGGCACATAGCACGTCAGGGCACGGGGCACATCAGGGCACATAGCACATCAGGGCACATAGCACGTCAGGGCACATAGCACATCAGGGCACGGGGCACGTCAGGGTACATAGCACATCAGGGCACATAGCACGTCAGGGCACATAGCACGTCAGGGCACATAGCACATCGGGGCATGGTGCACGTCAGGGCACATGGCACATTATGGGGCACATTATGGGGCACATAGCACATCAGGGCACAGGGCACGTCAGGGCACATAGCACATCAGGGCACATAGCACGTCAGGGCACGGGGCACGTCAGGGCACATAGCACATCAGGGCACATAGCACATCAGGGCACGGGGCACATCAGGGTACATAGCACATCAGGGCACATAGCACGTCAGGGCACGGGGCACGTCAGGGCACATAGCACGTCAGGGCACATAGCACATCAGGGCCCATAGCACGTCAGGGCACGGGGCACATCAGGGCACATAGCACATCAGGGCACATAGCACGTCAGGGCACATAGCACATCAGGGCACATAGCACGTCAGGGCACGGGGCACGTCAGGGCACATAGCACATCAGGGCACATAGCACATCAGGGCACGGAGCACATCAGGGCACATGGCACATTATGGGGCACATCAGGGCACATAGCACATCAGGGCACATGGCACATTATGGGGCACATAGCACATCAGGGCACGGGGCACATCAGGGCACATTATGGAAAAATCAGGGCACATGGCACATTATGGGGCACATCAGGGCACATTATGGCACATTATGGAGCACATCAAGGCACATTATGGGGCACAGGGCACATCAGGGCATATAGCACATCAGGGCAAAGGGCACGTCAGGGCACATGGCACATTATGGGGCACATCAGGGCACATTATGGGGCACATAACACGTCAGGGCATATAGCACATCAGGGGACGGGGCATGTCAGGGTACATAGCACATCAGGGCACATAGCACGTCAGGGCACGGGGCACATCAGGGCACATAGCACGTCAGGGCACATAGCACGTCAGGGCACATAGCACATCAGGGCAAATAGCACGTCAGGGCACATAGCACATCAGGGCACATAGCACGTCAGGGCACATAGCACATCAGGGCACATAGCATGTCAGGGCATGGGGCACATCAGGGCACATGGCACATTATGGGGCACATGGCACATCAGGGCACATAGCACATCAGGGCACATGGCACATTATGGGGCACATAGCACATCGGGGCATGGGGCACATCAGGGCACATTATGGAAAAATCAGGGCACATGGCATATTATGGGGCATATCAGGGCACATTATGGCACATTATGGGGCACATCAGGGCACATTATGGGGCACAGGGCACATCAGGGCATATAGCACATCAGGGCACGGGGCACATCAGGGCACATGGCACATTATGGGGCACATAGCACGTCAGGGCATATAGCACATCAGGGCACGGGGCACGTCAGGGTACATAGCACATCAGGGCACATAGCACGTCAGGGCACGGGGCACGTCAGGGCACATAGCACGTCAGGGCACATAGCACATCAGGGCACATAGCACGTCAGGGCACGGGGCACATCAGGGCACATAGCACATCAGGGCACATAGCACGTCAGGGCACATAGCACATCAGGGCACGGGGCACGTCAGGGTACATAGCGCATCAGGGCACATAGCATGTCAGGGCACGGGGCAC
This sequence comes from Aquarana catesbeiana, assembly GCF_042186555.1. Classification (NCBI taxonomy): domain Eukaryota; kingdom Metazoa; phylum Chordata; class Amphibia; order Anura; family Ranidae; genus Aquarana; species Aquarana catesbeiana. Next base: position 473,448,927 of record NC_133324.1, on the reverse strand, counting down.
GTCAGGGCACATAGCACGTCAGGGCACATAGCACGTCAGGGCACATAGCACATCAGGGCACGGGGCACGTCATGGCACATAGCACATCAGGGCACATAGCACGTCAGGGCACATAGCACATCAGGGCAGGGGGCACATCAGGGCACATAGCACATCAGGGCATGGAGCACATCAGGGCACATAGCACGTCAGGGCACATAGCACATCAGGGCATGGAGTACATCAGGGCACATAGCACATCAGGGCACATAGCACGTCAGGGCACATAGCACATCAGGGCACGGGGCACATCAGGGCACATGGCACATTATGGGGCACATTATGGGGCACGGGGCACATCAGGGCACGTAGCACATCAGGGCACATTATGGCACATGGCACATTATTGGTTCTCATCGGGGCACATAGCACATGGCACATTAGGGCATGGGGCACCTCAGGGGGCACATTACCAACTAGCCAGTATGAAGAGTAGCGCAGGAAGCGTGTCTGTAGTAAGTTCTCTCTCTCATGTGTCACACTCACGAGCGGCTGCTCCCCGGCGGCCCCCCTCTCTTCTCGTCAAAGACGAGACACTGACACACACGGGGCAGAGCGGAGGGAGGATTTCCTTGTGTTCAGTGGAGAGGGGGGAGGGGTCGCCAATCCCTGTAGCCAATAGGCTTCAGTGTACAATAGAATTTTCTATTTGTACACTGAAGAGAGAAGCCGATTGGCTGCCCCTTTCCCCTGCACTGAACACAAGGGGAAACAACTTATTGACTCACTCGTGGGGCGACGGCGGCCATTTTTGTGGAGCCGTTGCCGTTTTTTTACAAAAACACTCACGATTTTCTCGGGACAATCCCAAAAATTCGAGAAAACACCCGGGACAAGATTAAATCGGGACGAGGGTCCCAAAATCGTGATTGTCCCGGGAAAATCGGGACTGTTGGCAACTATGGTGTTGTGAGCTGTGCATACGCAGCTCACTGTAGAAATTTAGCAATGGCAAAGCTGACTGAACTCCCGCATATATGCTCAAAGATGTCAGCTACCGTTGGGGAGATCCTGGACCCACATTGCTGAACCAAAGGTGAGTATAGTTCTGTTTTAAAATATGGCTGTACTGCTGTTTAACCGTTGTTGTAGTTCATGCAACACAGCAATAGACTAGCATTTCACTGGGAAGACCTTTAGTTTATACATATGTATAATCTAAAGAAATATTTTCTTGTACAAAGAAATGTTTAATATTAAACTGCTAACGAAAAGCACGGTGGTCATTACCATGTCATTTTTGGAGTTTTTTGCTTTTAAGAATATGCTATTGAAATGTTGTCAATATAACAAAATGCACCTATTTGATAAAACAAAACTGCAATTAATTGTTCATTATAAGCATTATATCTATTTGAGATAATTTCAAGCATTTTAATTAAGGAAACAATCAAATACGGTTGTGCATAATAATTAGAAGTATTTTTATAATGAACAGAAATAACTCTGTATGAATATATCTGAATTTGACACTTTTTCAGTCCTTTTCACAAAACTCCAATTGTTGGAGGTGGCTCTATAGATAAGAAAAAGTCTTTAGCTGCCTTCACAGATAACATATGCTGGGAGGGCTCTTCCATAAAAAATAAGCATATGCTGTTGTTAAGTTAAAAGTGATAAACACATTCTGATGGTATTGGATGTCATTTGTTTTCCTACAGTGCCCTGTATTGCACCAACCCATTGATTGCAGTACAGTATGTCAGCATGACTATGCAGGCTGAATACTTTCTCTGACTAGGCAGATATGTTTGCACAGGATCAATGGTGGTTTTGGCACTTTCTCTATATGAGGATTTTCACAGCATTCAATGGTACTAATGCAAAAGTTTCTAGTTTATTCCTTTGTCTACAAATATTCTGGTGTAATTCTACATGCATATGTGTTAAGGATTCTGGTTTTAAAAAAAAATAACATTCTATTTAAGTACTGTATGTATTCATGACTCAAAACGTGCCTTATACTACTTTCAATACCCTCCAAATTTCCAAATTCCTTATTCTGCTTATTCGCTGCCTGCTGAGCGAAGACGGGGGGTATAAGCGCGCCCACTAATTGGGGCATGTCAGCTGCTCTAGCACCGCCTGCCCTTCACTCAACAGCCGCAATGCCATATGGGTAATGTAGTTTTTTACCCAGCACTCACTTTTTTCTATGTATCTAGCGCGCCGTTCATTGAGTGACGTACTCATCACATGCTCGGCGTGTGCACATATAAAGGCAACCCCTTTTTACCTCTACTTGCTAGACACTGGATGGGGTGGCCACGCTGCTACATCTCTACATTGAGGTAACTTATCTAATCAAGTGCTTGTTTTCTCTATCACTCCCAGTCTGTTTACCTTTTCCCCTGCAAGTGTAGTTGTATCTTATCGAGCTAGTCAGTAAATGTTTTGCTCTTTAAATAACTTTCTATGACCTATTACCATCTGAATTTATTTTACCCACCTTTGTTTAAGTGGGGACGGACGATCTGTATATAGGATATATGGTCTCCTAAATATTGAAGCTGACCAAAACATATATGTAGCACTAACTCTCGGGGGAGCTGCTGGTTTAAAGCGGGCTGTTACCATCACCTTCGCCACCTCCATTTCACCAGAACCGGGTCTAGGGTCCCGTTGAGTTTACCACCAGACAATGTAGGCACCGGACACTTGAGTATCTTTTCCAATGCTTTAATATACATAAACTGAAGGAAGTAGCAGGGAAGCGGTAGAAGGAAAGTTGCAGGGAAGTTCAAATACCTTTTCTTGGTGTAGTATTAGGAATTTAGAGCTTGCAGATGAATGTACTCTCTCTTTATAGTTGAATCTTTGCCCGCCTGGATAGGTTTCTCTCACTAACCTAGCAGCCAGTACGTAGCACAAACAAAAGTCTCTGCCACAGACTTGATTGGAACAAAACCCATACGATCCTCTGCCACAGGATGTAATGGTTTATGATGAATAGCAAACACAGCACTAGAACCTTTAAGCCAACCCGGTAGTACTATGCGGTAAGATTACTTTAGGATGCGTCCTCCAACTGAGTCACCAGGCCCCTCTCCAGACCAGCACTCTGCATGATCCTTCCATGACGGGTCCTGCCCTGGGATCTTCTCAGTTGTCCAGCTTCTTCCCATAGGACAGACAGCTCAGGACCATTCCTCTGCCGCTGTGGTAGGCCCCAGACAGGCTTCTGGGCCCACCCACACGGCGCAGCGACGTGGGCCTCCCGAACGGAGGACCACGAGGTAGTACTCCTAGCACATACCTGTCGGCCAGGAGGGCCAGCAGGTGGAACGAAACGAACCCTAAAACATGGCGTCTGGCCCATAAATACCCTCTCCCAGAATGCAACTCGGAGGACCACCTCCACCGAGTTATCTCTGGGACAGAGGAGCACTCATACACTTCAGCGTGTTGCCTTTCCAACACCGACCCATGGTGACAATGACACCCACAGGCACAGTGTGAAACTACATGCAACTCAGCCAAGCTGGAACAGAGGCAACTCTGACTATGCATGAGCAGATAACCCACTAAATTTACCTATAAGCGGTAGATTGAAAATCTACCAGCGCTACATATATATATGTTTCTTTTCATCGCTACTGAGCATGGCTTTTATTCAATTAGTTTCCATACTTTAATACACATTTAACAGACACTTTTTACTCATTTAAACAATTTTTGAATTTGTTATATATTTTATTTTTTATTTTTTGGCTTTCTCTCCTTCCCCTTTTGAATAATTAGGTCACATCTTGTTTCTCCTTGGCACCCCTGGCTCTTTTGAGACCTAGCTTTTTAGCCTGTAAGTACAATATTCCACATATCTATTACTCACATTTGCCCTACCCTCTCACTATCACCCCCCTTCCCCATCCCTTTTCCTTTCACGATATTCACACACTCCACTCCTTCCAGACACCTTTTTTCTTTTCTACCTTACCCCCCCTTTTCTTTTTACCCTTTCTCCCCTTCCCTCCCCTCCCTTTCTCCCCCCTTCTTTGTCCCACCTTTCCCTTTCTCCCTCCCCCTCTCCTTCCCCTTCCCTTCTTTTCTTTACCCTATCCCCCTTCCTCCCCCTCTATCCTCCCCTTCTCCCCCTTCCTTTCCTTTCCAATTCCTACCGCCTCCCTTTCCTCCCTCTCCCCTTTATCCCTCTCTTCCCCCCCTCCTCTCCCCCCTCCCCCATCCCTCGTCCCCTCCCCATTTTCTTTTTTTCTCTTTTTTTTCTTTTCCTTTTTTTTCCCCCCTCTTTCCCTTTCCCCGCCTTTGCGGCTTTCCTTTCACTCTTCCCCTTTTTCCTTAGAGATCGGCCTATAGCCTTGTTCTTGGGCTCCTCCTGGCCAGCTCTTTGTGTGCAGCCCAGTGTCTGTCTCTTCAATTGAGGCTCAAACATGAGCACGCAAGTAAACACCGGATGGTGGGCGGGTTGTGTACTTTAGCCTTGGATGATCAGTGGCACATTTTTTTGCATTGTTACATATTGCCTTGAATCTAATTGCATTTTGTCTTGTGCAGTAATACATCTAGTCCTGTCTCTCAACAAACATCCCCTGAGGAAGCCCTAGTGGATGAAACATGTCGGGATACCATTTCTGAAAGACCATTTCTCATCTGCTCACTAGATGTATACTCATGTCTGCGTAATGTTTGTACAAGCCAATGCTTTTTAACAATTTCTGTCCTTTGTCTAATAAATTTTGATAATTTTATATTGTTGATGTATTATCAGTCTATCATTATATATACTTGGCACCCTGAAAGTCCCATTAAATTTTTCCGCCCACCTATTTACATCCTTATTCTGCTTGCTGTGATCTGTCTTCCTGTTATGCCGCGTACACACGATCACACATTCCGACAACAAAAACCATAGTTTTATCTAGCACTAGAAAAGGGAAGTTCAATAGCCAGTGCGCCACCCTTTGGGCTCCTTCTGCTAATCTCGTGTTTATCTTGTGTTAGTAGAAGTTTGGTGAGAGACGATTCGCGATTTTCAGCCTCGTGCTCTTCCGATCGTTACTGCTCTTCATTTTTTGCTTGTGGGTTCGTATCTGGTTTTCAGTGCTTGCCCCCCCAAAGCGCACGCCAGGTCCGTATAAAATATATGGAGTACTTTGCGGGTAGGGGGGCATTGATATGGCAGACAATGTTTAATAAACATTTTAAAAATATTTTTTTAAGTTAAACTGAAATAATATTTCCTTTGATTTACTGCTTGTGTTACTTTCAGCTGTCTCCTAGGTTATCCAATGGGCTTTTTTTTTGGCCATTTTCTTCAATAGTGCAAACGTAATTTATTTGATACATGAGGTGACAATCTCTTCTTCAGCGAACTATTATTATGTTGTGGGTCTGCTACACACACACCTTCTTTTTGTTGTTAATGTATGTAATGCATTACGCTTAAAAATATACATAATTTTCAGCACCATGAATGAATTTTGGTGAGTCACAAAAATGGCATGATTGTGGCAAATTATAAAGCACTGTGGGAGTTATTTACTAAAGGAAAATCCACTTTGCACTCCAAGTACACTGCAAAAGTGCACTTGAAACTGCACTGAAAGTGCACTTGTAGTGCAAAGTGGATTTTATTTTATTAAATAACACCCATTTCAATGTAAACACCAACTTAGTCCAAAAAATGATATTGAGCATTGAAAGAAGAAGCCACACATTGTTGAGTAGAAAACTTTTTACTCTGTGCACATTCACATGTGCGTTAGAAAATGGTTTTTGAACAAACTAACATATTTTAATAATAACATTTTGTTTTTGACAGTACAATAGCTTTTTTGTGTTAAAACAGGAATGTTTAAAACCATAAAACAATACACAACTCAGGAACTTACAAAGTTCAACTTTACATAGTTAGTCAGGTTGAAAAAAGACACAAGTCCATCCAGTTCAACCTTAAAAACAATAAATAAATAAAATAAAAAATATCACACAATCCAATATACCCAATTTTGTACCCACAGTTGATCCAGAGGAAGGCAAAAAAAAAACCCCCAGCATGCTCCAATTTGCTACAGCAGGGGAAAAAATTCCTTCCTGATCCCCCAAGAGGCAATCGGATTTTCCCTGGATCAACTTTACCTATAAATGTTAGTACCCAGTTATATTATGTACATTTAGGAAAGTATCCAGGCCTTTCTTAAAGCAATCTACTGAGCTGGCCAGAACCACCTCTGGTGGGAGTCTATTCCACATTTTCACAGCTCTTACTGTGAAGAAACCTTTCCGTATTTGGAGATATAATCTCTTTTCCTCTAGATCTAAAGAGTGCCCGTGTTCTCTGGGTTGACCATAAAGAGAATAACTCAACGCCAAGTTCACTATAGGGACCCCTTATATATTTGAACATGTTGATCATATCCCCCCTTATTCTCCTCTTCTCAAGAGTGAATAAATTCAGTTCCTCTAATCTTTCCTCATAGCTGAGCTCCTCCATGCCTCTTATCAGTTTGATTGCCCTTCTCTGCACTTTCTCCAGTTCCCCGATATACTTTTTGAGAACTGGTGCCCAAAACTGAACTGCATATTCCAGATGAGGTCTTACTAATGATTTGAACAGGGGCAAAATTATATCTCTCTCTCTGGAGTCCATACTTCTCTTAATACAAGAAAGGACTTTGCTCGCTTTGGGAACCGCAGCTTGGCATTGCATGCTTTTATCGAGCTTATGATCTACCAAAACCCCCAGATCCTTCTCCACCACGGATTCCCCCAGTTGTACTCCCCCTAGCATGTATGATGCATGAATATTCTTAGCCCCCAAGTGCATAACTTTACATTTCTCAACATTAAACCTCATCTGCCACATAGTCGCCCAATTAGACAGTGCATTGAGGTCGGCTTGTAAATTGGAGACATCCTGTAAGGATGTTATTCCACTGCATAGCTTGGTGTCATCTGCAAAGACAGAAATGTTACTTTTGATCCCAGATCCAATATCATTTATAAAGATATTAAAAAGTGAGGGTCCCAGCACTAAACCTTGGGGTACACCACTGATAACCTTAGACCATTCAGAGTAAGAATCATTTACCACTTCTCTCTGAATTCTGTCTTTTAGCCAGTTTTCTATTCATTTTTACAAACTGATATTTCCAGGCCTGTAGACTTTACCTTACACATGAGCCGCGCGTGGGGAACTGTGTTGAGCGCTTTTGCAAAATCCAAGTATACCACGTCCACAGCCACCCCTCTGTCCAAGGTTTTACTTCCCTCCTCATAAAAAGAAATCAGGTTTGTCTGACAACTTCTGTCTTTCATGAATCCATGCTGTCCGTTGCTTAAAATGTTTTTTTCCAGCAAGAACTCGTCTATGTGGTCTTTTATTAAACGCTCCAGTATCTTCCCGACTATAGAAGTTAAACTAACAGGTCTATAGTTACTTGGTAAAGACTTTGATCCCTTTTTAAATATAGGTACCATGTTCGCCCTGCGCCAATCCAGTGGTACTATTCCCGTCATTAATGAGTCCCTAAAAATTAGATACAATGGCTTTGAAATTACAGAACTCAATTCTTTTAGGATCCGTGGGTGGATGCCATCAGGTCCAGGTGCTTTATAAACCTTTATTCTGTCTAAATATTTCTGGACCATATCACTTTTGAGCCATTATGGATCATCCGGGGCTGTGTCAATACCACCCCCATTATGGACATGAGCTCCCCATGCTCCTTTGTATACACAGAGCTGAAAAAAGTATTTAATAAATTTGCCTTCTCTTTGTCCCCAGTCACCCACTCTAGATTATTTTGTAAAGGGCCTACATGCTCAGACCTGACCTTTTTACTATTAATATATTTAAAGAATTTTTGGGGGTTTGACCTACTATCTTTTGTAATCTGTTGTTCGTTTTGAATTTTTGCATCCTTGATTTCCTTTTTACATATTCTGTTAAATTCTTTGTAATATTTAAACGACACTAGTGTTCCTTCATTTTTATATTTTTTAAAAGCTCTTTTCTTATTGTCTATAGCTTTTTTTAACTTTGGCCGTGAGCCACATAGGTTTTGTTTTTAGCCTTTTAAACTTATTGCCCATGAGAATATACTTTGCAGTGAGGTCCCAAACAGTCTTTTTGAAGAATTCCCATTTCTGTTCTGTGTTTATAAATGCAAATGTTCCCTCCCAGTCTAAATCCCGGAGAGCAGCCCTCATCCTTGGAAAATTTGCTCTCTTGAAACTAAGTGTTTTTATCTTTCCCATATGTATTTCTTGTTTACAGCTAACATCAAATGAAATCATGTTATGATCACTGCTACCCAGGTGTTCCTTTATCTGGACATTAGTAATAAGTTCTGCATGGTTTGAGATTACCAGGTCCAACAGAGCTTCATTCCTAGTTGGGGCCTCAATAACCTGGACCATAAAATTGTCCTGTAATAGGTTTATAAATTTTTGCCCTTTAACTGTCCAAGCAGTGCCATTACTCCAGTCAATTTCTGGGTGGTTAAAATCCCCCATTATTATCACTGTCCCAGCCCTTGCAGCCCTTTCCATCTGTGCAAGGAGCTGAGTCTCCACCTCCTCGTTAACATTGGGTGGTCTATAACAAACTCCAATAATTAACTTTGAACTACACCCATCTATATGAGATCACTTATCACATAGAGACAGACCCCGCCACCTTTCCTTTTTTTACCGAAAGAGAGCATAGCCAGGAATATTAATAGCCCAGTCATGTGAGGATTGAAGCCAAGTTTCAGCAATACTGATTACATCATAGCTCTCCTCATGCACCAGAGCTTTCAACTCACCTGCTTTGACAAAGTAAAGGCAATATCAGACATTAGTATCTCCAAACTGTGTTGATATTGCCTTCGTCAGATGGGGTGATGTCACCCCTGTGAAAGCCAAATTATGAAGGTGCACACAAATTGAGAGTCAAAATGGGGATTTCCCTCCTGATCCCATGCCTAATGTCAACATGTGCTAGCTCCCATCATGGGGGATCAATGGACATGTTTCGGGGGTGCAATCCCTTCCTCTCATCTACTTTAGTTGGGAGGAAGGGGTTGCACCTCCAAAACGTGTACCTTGATATTCCGTGATGGCAGATAGCACATGTTGACACACTGTGTGCATCTTCAAAATTTGGCTTTCTAAAAAATATTTAAAATGTGTGAAAATAATAAAAATACAAACAAACTAGAAGAATTTTGGGGTGTTTTAGATTCTGCCTAAAACATCAATGATGTTTTTGAGTCTTTTTTCCACATCATTGATGTCTTCCTTGATCTTCTGTAAATCACGATTGCACACCATGATCTCCCTGATGAGGACATGTGCACTTGCACTTGTGAAATGAGATTCTTCTTCCACAACATCCACATCACCTACAATAAAAAAAAACACATCATGTATTATAAATATGCAGGCATCCATCTATTACCTGAAGCTGTGGTCTCCGACACTCACCTGTTGTGGTCACTATTTCGCCCACTTCATAAATCTGTCCTTCCTCCACATCTGCTGGTTGTGGTGTGGGAATTTGCTCATCTTTAGGAGGTGGGGGTCCCTGGTGTCCTCAGATGTCCCAAGTCTTTTCTCCTCTATGTGAATAAAAAAATGGTATACTTAGCACACAGATATTTGAGGCGAGAAATAGTAATATGGAACATTGCTTGGAAGTGTCGTGCAATTGTCTTTTTTGGCAGAGTTCCAAGCTGAAATCATTATATTTTTCCCTTTATTAAAGCTGGAATACTTACCTTTTTTGTACAATTTTCACACATTGAGACACCCCTAGTGTCCACTGGAGCACCTGTGTGGGACACCCTAAAAAGTTTGTTCTGGTGTCTCACACTAGTGCTCCTGCGTCCAGATTCTGAGTGTCCTCTCCTTACACTTTATCACGTTTGCATTTCATTCTAGTACAAACCAATCTAGACAACAATGTCATAAACTTGTATGGTCAGGAGGGTAATTTAGTGGGACTTTGTAGGTGCCAGGCAAATAGGTTTAAAGAAACATCAGAATAAAAAGTATAAATAACATTTTATTAAACATAAACAGAGTTTTAAAATTATGCTGGCTGTACATAATATAGAACAAACGGCAGTACATATCAAATTAGATAATAAATAAGGGTCAATCAGACTCAAATTCGACATGTTTTGCTCGGGCTTCCTCAGGGGATGTTTGTTGAGGGACCAAAATGAGTATGTCACTGCATAAGATAAAGTACAATTAAGAGCCATCCAAAGCAAAATATAACAAAAGAAATGAGTTTAAAAATGTGTCAACAATTGTCAAAAGCTGAATAATTCAACTGCCAACCAATGAATGGTTACCTGCTGCAGGGATAAAGCCAAGCTGGGAAAACAGACAATGCGCTGTGCTGGAAAAGGTTGGCCTAAGTAGGCCCAGGTAGGGGCCGTAGGACCAATGTCTGCCACATAAAAAAGAGAAGTATGATTGGAATGATTGTGAGGGGACGAAGGGTGGGGTAGTGAAGGGGATATGAGGGGGAGGGGGGGAGGGGAGGAGAGTGCTTTGCTTTTCTTTTTTCTTTTTACTTTACATATTCCTATTTATTTTCCTATACTCACCATCAATCAAAATGGACATTCATTATGGTTTTTATTTTCCCAAATAGATAAATATCTTTAATTGGCAGCCCTTGCTTTTTCCTAAACCTAGCCGGGTCACTTGTAAGTACCTCCATCATTGGCCCACTTAAATTAGTTATCACCTTCCACCTCTCACTTCTCAGTCACTGTATGTCTTCACATTGCTCACCACCCCTAGGTGGTCCTCACCTTCCTTACATTCCCCCTTCACTCCTTCACTCCTGGGTTTCTTTCTCCCCCCCTTTTCCTCCTCCGGCCCCTTCCTTTCCACTCCCTTTTTCCCTCCCCCCCTTTCCTTTCCCCCCTCCTCTCCTCCCCTCCCCTTCCCCCCCTCCCCCCTTCACTACCCCACCCTCTATCGCCACACAATCATTCCAATTATACTTATCTTTTTTATGTGGCAGACATTGGTCCTACGGCCCTACCTGGGCCTACTTAGGCCAACCTTTTCCAGCACAGCGCATTGTCCGTTTTCCCAGCTTGGCTTTACCCTTACAGCAGGTAACTACTCATTGGTTGGCAGTTGAATTATTCAGCTTTTGACAATCGTTGACACATTTTTAAACTCATTTTTAAACTCATTTCTTTTGTTATATTTTGCTTTTGGATGGCTCTTAATTGTACTTTATCTTATGCAGTGACATAAGATCATTTTGGTCCCTCAACAAACATCCCCTGAGGAAGCCCGAGCGGGCGAAACACGTCGGGATTTGAGTCTGAGTGACCATTATTTATTATCTAATTTGATATGTACTGCAGTTTGTTCTATATTATGTACAGCCAGCAATTTTAAAACTTTGTTTATGTTTAATAAAATGTGATTTATACTTTTTATTCTGATGTTTGTTTAAATCTATTTGCCTGGCACCTACAAAGTCCCACTAAATTATCCTCCTGATCATACATGTTATTCACGGATGGTGGTGCCTCCTTTCTGACACTGTCACCTATCCATACCAACCAGTAATGTTATAAACTTCTTTTAATACAAATAGGCCTGAACAAATGTAGTTAACCTGGATCTGCCAAAAACATCGTATTAATGAACGAACAATGTTTACTACGAATGATTACTGTGCCCACGGTCCTGAAACTTGCCATTTTAAACTGTACAACAGTAAAGAAAAGCATATGGAGCACCATGCAAGTAATAATATAGGAACAGGAATACATATAATAGGAACACACGACAACTACTTACTTTTTTGAAGAACTCTTGATCTTTCTGTACTGATCCTGCTCCCTCAATTTCAGGTCTGATCAGAGTTTCCTCAATTGATCCTTGGATCATCATACCCCAAAATTCCTGTGACTTCTCACAACTTTAGCCATGATCTTGGCCTTTCTGACATTTGGGTTTGAGTAAGGTCCATGCTTCCCATCATAGTCGGCCCTCTTAAAGATGTCCACCATCTCTATAAAGGACATATTTGAGGCCTTAAATCTCCTCCGGGATTGGGACGTTTGTGGCTCTGGCCTTTCGTTGTTGCTGCTGCTGCTGTCTGCTTGCACTTGCTCTTTCTCCGCCATGTGCTCTCCCACTGCACCGAAAGACAAGGGGTGGGGAATAGACTAGAAAGAACCTCAGGGGCGGACGGAGTTTCACGCTAGCGCAGTGTATATAAAGCGTAACACGCATGCATCATACGTACGATCTGTGAGCGGAGAAAGGAGTAGCAGAAGCGCCGATCGTTCTTACTAAGGTACAAGTTTAACTTGGTGCATCAGTGGCCTATACTGCTTCTAGATTGAGGCCTATATTGGGACAAGATTAGGAGAGTTTAGCCTGACATTAGGGTTTGTCTTGTGTTGTGTCTTGCAGAGAAAATGGATGGCTTCAACAATTACACCTTCCTCCCCCTATTCATAGACAAGTAAAGGGAGCTGCCCTGTCTGTGGCAGGTCAAACACCCGCATTATAATCATAAACAAAAGAGGCAGGCAGCGCTGGAGAAATTGCTGGAGTTAGTGAAACTGCAGATCGCCACGGCAACCATCCCCTATTTGAAGGCAAAAATTGGTGGGCTGAGGAACACTTATAATAGGGAGCGCAATAAGGTCCAGGATTCCATGAGATCAGAAGCAGCAGCAGATGCCATTTATGTCCCCAGGCTGTGGTACTATGACAGACTGCATTTTCTGTCAGACCAGACTGAAGTCAGGCAATCACTCTCAACCCTTCCTTGCACTCTTCCTTCCACACTTCTTTCCACCCCAGCTGAGGCTTCCGACGTCCAACCTGGGCCTTCCAGCCAGGAAGAAGTGGAGGAGCCCAGCTTGAGCCAGGTATACCATTGTTCTACATATTTCTTGTCGTAAAATTAATGATGTTAACTAGATGTTATTATTGATCACTAATTGCTGATTTAATAAAGTGTTTTACATATCAATAGACAGTAGTGGCCAAAAATGTTTGGGACAAGAATGAAAAATGCTGGGGTCAGAATGATAGTCTTTTCTATTTGTTAACATTCAATTTGCAACAGTCATGAGCTGAAAATTGTGTATGATTGATGAACAAAAAACTAAAACTATGTCCCTTTTTCATACACAGGAAAGCCTCAGCCAGGAGGAGGGCGTCAAATGTGGCAGCCAGGAGGAGGCTGTGGAATGTGGCAGCCAGGAGGTGGCAGGGAAAGTGGTAGCCAGGAGGTGGCAGGGGAAAGTGGCAGCCAGGAGGTGGTGGGGAAAGTGGCAGCCAGGAGGTGGTGGGGGTAAGTGGCAGCCAGAAGGTGGCCCGGCCCAGTTGCCTCACCGAATCCCAGGTCCCTCCCCTCCGCCTTCCAACCAAAAGGCCCAGGAAGGGGAGTAACGTGGAGGAGGCAGCGCTTGGGCTGATTCGGGAGGCTAATGCTGCCTTCAGAACCACCCCCACTCTTCAAGAAGCCTTTGCCTCCATGGCTGCATGCAAAATGCAGGAAATGGAGGAGGGCCAACGCTTCATCTGTGAGGAAATTATGTAACTGTCCCTAAATAAGGGGTTGAGGGGCCAACTCACAAACAAAACCCACCTGTATGAGTTCGACCATCCTCCTCCTCCTCCTCCACCTCCTGCCACAACTCCAAAACCACAACCTGGAAGCAAGCCTGGAAGGAAGAGTGGAAGGAAGACAAGAGTGTGATGGCCTGGGTTCAGTCTGGTCTGACAAAAGACGCAGGCTGTTGTAGGACCACAGCCTGGGGACATATATGTCATGTGCTGCTGTTCTTGATCTCTTGTAGTCCGGGACCGGATTGTGCTCACTATTATATGGACTCCTCACACTACCAATTTTGGCTGTAAAATAGTTGATGTGTGCCCTGGGGTACAAAGGCTTCGCCAATTTCCCAAGTTTCTCCAGCGTTGCCTTCCTCTTTATTTTATTATGACTCATAATAAATGGCTATTTTGGATTCACAAATACTTGCCTATGTGTTTTACTTAAAAAAGACAGTTTGTTTGTGAGTATGCAGGTACATTTCCTAAATACAATGTCAAATTAACAAGGGACACCAACACCAAACAACCTCCTTGAGGTTTAAAAAAAATACAAGATAATAATGGTGTTGTGGTAACTTGACACACAAAACGAAAAACAATATTATGGAGAGCACTAGAAAAAAAAAAAACGGAGATCTTGATAAAAAAAAACAAAAAACACTATAACAAAAATTAAAAACATTATTATTGAGATCTGACGAAGAAAAAAAAAAATTCAGGGATCACGAGAAATAATAAAGAAATCATTTTTTCAGAACTCTGTGTGAATATCAGCAGCAAAACAACTTCATTATTCTAGCATTAGAAAGAAGAAGAGAATGCGCTGCATTAAAAGATTTAAAAATTTGCAGCGTGACGAATGTGCTATCTCCATTACGAACGCTAGTTTTACCAGACCGAGCGCTTCCATCTTGTAAATGATTCAGAGCATGCGTGCAATTTTGTGAGTCGGAATTGTGTACACACGATCAGAATTTACGAGAACAGATTTTGTTGTCGGAAAATTTGAGATCCAGATCTCAAATTTTGTTTGTCGGAAGTTCAGACGAAAAATGTCCGATGGAGCCTACACACGGTCGGAACTTCCGACAACAAGCTTCCATCGAACATTTGTTGTCGGAAAATCCGATTGTGTGTACGCGGCATTAGAGTGTCTCTATGTCCTTTCTCAATGGTCACACTGCATGCAGGAACGTAGCTACCCAAATGCATAGTAATGATTGTTTTCTGATGTTAAAGAACACCAGGAGCGTAGAAGAAGGAGGCAACAGGCAAGAAGCACCTGCCATTGATGTTCCTAAAGTTGCAACTTACTGTCAAGTAGGCCCCAGCGATGAGGAAGGTGGGGATGATGAGGTGGCAGACTGTACATCAGTGGCAGATATTGTAGAGGAAGAAAGTGAGGGAGAGGCACAACATCAGTGAGGCAGGATGTTGTCTGTGGGTGGGAGAAGCTTGCAAAGGAGTGTCGGCTGTCCTGTTCCACCTTATAGCACTGCCCTTCGCGTGCAGGCTACTGCTATGCCTAAGTCTGCTCCCCAGAGCTTAGCAATGATTGTAATGATTGTTTTCTGATGTTAAAGAACACCAGGAGCGTAGAAGAAGGAGGCAACAGGCAAGAAGCACCTGCCATTGATGTTCCTAAAGCTGCAACTTACTGTCAAGTAGGCCCCAGCGATGAGGAAGGTGGGGATGATGAGGTGGCAGACTGTACATCAGTGCCAGATATTGTAGAGGAAGAAAGTGAGGGAGAGGCACAACATCAGTGAGGCAGGATGTTGTCTGTGGGTGGGAGAAGCTTGCAAAGGAGTGTCGGCTGTCCTGTTCCACCTTATAGCACTGCCCTTCGCGTGCAGGCTACTGCTCTGCCTAAGTCTGCTCCCCAGAGCTTAGCAGTCTTGGCCTTTTTTAACATATCTGCTGCAGACAGCACCTTAATGGTGTTCAGCCTTTGCTTGCAGCATATCAAGCATGGCACGTGTACCACATGCATAAGAAGACACATGATTGTTCACCACAAAGCTTGGGTGTGTGAAGATTCCCCCTACAACACAAGGAGGAAACCCTGGAGGCACGGGAGCAAGGAGAGAGGACAGGCTTGGGAGATCTGAGAGTCAGCCAGATGGGCTTGTGAGTGTCAGTCTTGAGGACTGATGAGAATTAGCCTGGAGGGCTGGTGAGTGGGACAGCTGCAGCCTGGTGGGCTGGCAGGGCCTGAAGAGGTGATGCTGGGATCAGTGGCTACAGAGATTAAGTGCTGGGAAAAAATAGTATAGGGGCTGTGAGTGCCTGCCTGAAATAGATCTTTGCTACAAAATGACTACAGGGTGTAGAGGCTGTATATAGGAAGGGTTGTCCCTGAAGTTGTTTTGAAGTCAAGTGGGCATCCCATATTCTCCCATCCCTATCCAAGTTATTATCCCTCAATAAAAACACAAAAACAAAGCCACTGACTGTTCTATGACTCAATTGTGCCTGTAGAGATTTGGTGTGCCGGCTGTGCAGGGTGGGGGATCCCAGTTACTTGTGGCTCCTAATGCCGCGTACACACGAACGGAATGTCCGACAGAAAAAGTCAGACGGAAGCTTTTCATTGTATATACCGATCGTGTGTAGGCCTCATCTGACTTTTTTTTCCGGAAAATCTGACGGACCTAGAAATGGAACATGTTCTAAATCTTTCCGACGGACCCAATTTCTATCGGGAAAAACGATCGTCTGTATGGTGGTCGGACGGACTAAAAAAGATGCTCTGAAGCAAGTACAAGACGGAAGCTATTGGCTACTGGCTATTCAACTTCCCTTTTCTAGACCCATCGTAAGTGTTGCACGTCACCTTGTTCTGGACAGTCGGACTTTGGGTTGACCGTGTGTAGGCAAGACCAATTGAATGGAATTCCGTCGGATTTCCATTGGAGAAACTGTTGGAGTTTATTACGACGGCTAAACTGGTTGTGTGTACTTGGCATTAGGGGGTGCGCTATATAAGGCTTAGTGCAACTGCTGCAATTGGTAGCTGACAGCTCTCAATGTTCTATCCAAACTATGTGCAAATGCTGAGAGTCATTTATGAGAGTCAGAGACTGTCAAAATTAAGGATAGTTCCAAACTCACCTGAGCTATCCCCCCAGAAAGCTCTCACTGCACAAAGCTAATCATAAGTGGGCGAAGCATTACCCACTTCGCAGCTGCATGTAAACAAGGGGTGTGTATACATAGGGCTGCAGGGCTGGGAATGCCTCAGCTGCTTATGATTGAATTTTTACAGTGACAGCTTCCTGGCAGGATAGCTCAGATGGATTCAGACTAGGATCTAATCATGCCGGAGCTCATCCCTAGTCAGAATCAGACTTCCATATTTACGCTGAAGTGACTCAGCCTCTGCTGGAACCAAACACCAGGAAAACCTTGTTAAGTACTTTTCACATTTGATTCTTTATTTTTATAGTTTCCATCATTTATGTTATCTTTTTCTGTACAATTTTTTTGCACTGTTTTGCTTTCTTTCACTAAAACAATGTTAAGCTGATTCTCTAAGTGCTTTAACCACTTGCCTAAAGGGCACTTTCACCCCCTTCCCGCCCAGACCAATTTTCAGCTTTCAGCACTCTCACACTTCGAATGACAATTACTCAGTCATGTAACACTGTACCCAAATGAAATTTACATCCTTTTTTAAATACAAATAGAGCTTTCTTTTGGTGGTATTTAATCACTAGTGGGTTTTTTATTTTGTGTGCTATAAATAATAAAAGACTGAAAATTTGGCGAAAAAATTCCTTTTTCTTTGTTTCTGTCATACAATTTTGCAAATTAGTAATTTTTCTTCATAAATTTTGGCCAAAATTTATACAGCTACATATCTTCGGTAAAAATAACCCTAATTATTGTATATTTTTTGGTCTTTGTGAAAGTTATAGAGTCTACAAGCTATTTTGCCAATCATTGAAAATTGATCACACCTAATGTACTGAAGGCCTATCTCATTTCTTGAGACACTAACAAGCCAGGAAAGTACAAATACCCCTCAAATGACCCCTTTTTGGAAAGTAGACATCCCAAGGTATTTAGTAAGTTGCATGGTGAGTTTTTTGAAGTTGTAATTTCTTCCCACAATTCTTTGCAAACTGAAGATTTGTGTTTTTTTTTTCTTTGTCATATTAACAGGTTATTTCTCTCACACATCATATGCATACTTGCAACTACACACCAAAACACATTCTGCTACTCCTCCTGAGTATGGCGATACCACATGTGTGAGACTTTTTCACAGCCTGGCCACATACAGAGGCCCAACATGCAAGGAGCACCGTCAGTTGTTCTAGGGACATAAATTACACATACAATTTAATGACAACCTATCACACATTTGAAGGCCCTGGAGCACCAGGACAATGGAAACGCCCACAAAATGACCCCATTTTGGAAAGTAGACACCCATACGTATAATCTTTGAGGCATAATGAGTCTTTTCAATGGTTCATTTTTTTCCAGAAGTTTTTGGAAAATGTGGGAAAAAAATGAAAATGCATTTTTTTTCCACAAAGTTGTCCATCTTTAAGATATTTCTAACACATAACATGTACATAGCAAAAATGACACCCCAAAGTACATTCTGCTATTCCTCCTGAGTATGGCGATATCACATGTGTAAGACTTTTACACAGCCTGGCCACATACAGAGGCCCACCATTGAAGTAGCAGCTTCAGGCGTTCTGTAAGTACAAATTACACACCTAATTTCCTAACAACCTATAATTTTTGAAGGCCCTTCATATTTCTAACACATAGCATTTACATACCAAAAAGTACACTCCAAAATAAATTCTATTGCGGAAAGGGTAAAAAAAAGTATTACCTGTGGTTTTAGTAGTGTCCACAGAGGAGGGAATTGGTCAAGGCAGCAGGCAGCAAGCAGGGATGTGCTTAGCGACAACAATAGTAATTATCCAGGCAGCAGGCAGAAATATTGTCTATAGTCAGCACAAGGATATCGTCAGCACAGCCAAAGCATTTGTCCATAGAAATTGTCGAGGCAGAGACAGCCAGCACAGCCATAATATTGGTCCTGGTACACCGTTACCTGCCTGCACTCATTATTGTACCACTCTTCAGCCCTTCATAAACATACTGCCTCTTGCTACAGCTAATTATTTCCATAGTCCAGAGGCATGATGGCAGTAAGTCAGCAGCAGGCTAAGGGCCGCAATCAGGTAAGTCCTGTGCACAGGGGCACAGGGGTAGAGGCTTCACCCACCCAATTCTCTAAGAAGCCTCCAGACTCCAGACCCTAATCCAGAAATTACGAAACCCGGAGACAAAAAATTGTTTTCTCCTTTCGGAAAAACATTTCTGGAGCCCCTCACATGTGAGACCCCTGTGTACTACAGTAGCAGGGCAACAGATCAGTCCAAGCAGTAGGCAAAAGCATAGTCCATAAAAGAGGCCAGGGTCAGTTCACGTGCAAGCAGTCCAAGCGGTGGGCAGAAGCGTAGTTGATGAAACAGGCCAGGGTCAGTTCACATGGAAGCAGTCCAAGCAGTAGGCAGAAGCTTAGCTGATAAAATAGGCCAGGTTCAGTTCACCTGGTAGCAGTCCAAACAGTAGGCAGAGGCATAGTCAAAAAACAGGCCAGGGTCAGTTCACGTGGAAGGCAGTGGCATGGTTATTTGAGGAAGCATGGGAAATGGTCAGCACAGATGATGAAAATGGGTAAATGGTTAAAAATGTGGGCTAATATTTTAGGGATGTGTGATACAGTCGGAAGCATTCACCAATGCAAAGACCGGGTTCAGAGGGACACTGGGGACAATGGTAGCTGGTATCTCTTCGAAATCCTCTTTTGCTGCATACTCAACATCTTTTTTGGCATCTTCGCCCTTCTTCAGATGGTGGAAAGTTGTCCGGGAAGTGGCACTCATGAAGTCAGCTAACAGCATCAGAGCGAAGGTTTTCTGGGGTGGTCTTTGTTGGTAGATGAGGGACACGACAACTTCTTCGATGAATTTTAGGAAGTAGGCAGGGCTTTCCATGGATTTGGTGTGAATTATGTAGGCATTATAAATGTCCAAACTAATTAAATAGATTGCTACTTTCTTGTGCCAGAAACGGGACCTCCTTATTGACAAATAGAGCTGAAGCATTTGGTCGTTGAAATCAACCCCCCCCCCATGTAGAGATTGTAATCTTGTACACATGTTGGCTTTTCAATGGGACCTCGTCTTCTCTGAACTTCAATTGTAGTGTCATCATAGATGGTGGACATCATGTACACGTTCCTGGTATTCTTCCACCTCAAAGCCAGCACTTTGTTGCATCTCAAAGTTGCTCTTTCTCCCCTTTGCAGTTTTTTATTTACTATGGCTTGTGGGAAGCCCTTCCTATTCTTTATGGAGGTTCCGCAGGCCAGGGTTTCTGCAGGGTATAGGTGTTTGAAAAGGGACAGGCTGGTGTAGAAGTTATCCAGGTATATGTGGTAACCTTTCTTCAGCAGTGAGTATGCCAGGTCCCATACAATTTAACCAGTTGTGCCCATATAGGCCGGGCACTCAGGGGGCTGGAGCTGGGAATCTCTTCCTTCGTATATGCGGAACGCATACAGATATCCCTTGGCTCTCTCGCAAAGCTTATAAAATTTCACTCCGTATTTGGCTCTTTTGCTAGGAATGTATTGCTTTATTCCTAGCCGGCTTGAAAAGGGTACAAGGGACTCATCTACACATACTGTGTTTTTCTGTCAATATGGGGTGCTGTGTGTACATTAATGAGGAAACAAATGAACTTAAATGATTTTAGCAAATGGCTGCAATTGAAACAAAGAGTGAAAAATTTAAGAGGGTCTGAATACTTTCCATCCCTACTGTATATGCTGATCAGGGACATAGAGTTCTGCAAATCGTTGGTAAAAGAAATTTATGAGTGAGCGAATTTTATATAACTTATCGTAATTTGGATGACTGCGGGGAGGGCACTGGGTGTTGAAATGAAGGATGCGCATAATCATCTCATATTGGGACCTGGGCATTACGGCAGAAAAAATGGCATGTGGTGGATGGGGTTGGTGGACCAATAGGCATGTCCTTCATTTTTTTTTTTGTAAGCCCCATGTTTTTTTGGCGAGGCCCATAAACACTTTGAACTTCCCCAGAGTCAAATCCTTCCACTCAAACGGACGGGCGTATGATAATTGGGAGTTGTTAGCAATATGCTGCTGGGCATATAAATTGGTCTTGTCCACAATGAATTGCAGCAAAGTGTCAGGCAAAAATAAATAATAACAATCGATTTCTGTAAAATTTGGGGTATTGGCCTGCACGCCTGGCTGTGTGATGAAAGGGGGAATTTTTGCTGATTCCTAGTTGGAAGGCAGCCATGTTGGTTTGGCAAGACTAGCTGGAAGATGTGTAGGGGCCCTGGCTTTTGGGGGACATGGCACTCCAGTGCTGGTAGTTGGGGGATTTGAAGTTCCTGTGCTGGCATTTGGGCGTGATCCTGCGACAGTGCTGGTACTGGGCCTGGGCATTTCTTGTGGTCTTTCTCTGGTGGCAGTGCTGGTAGTGGGCCTTTGGTTATGGGGTCTATCGCTGGCGGCAGCTCTGTTACTGGGCCTGGGAATTTGATCCTGGGGTATATTGCTGGTGGCTGTCTGGTTTCCAGAGCACTGTGCCCTTTTAAGGGGGATCCATTCTTCCTCTGATTCATTTGCCGATCCACTATCCATTGGTTCAAATGCTGAATTTTATTCAGAATCGGAATTGGCATTTGAATCTGATGAGAACTCCCTGCTGCTCTCATCAGTCATGGAGAGGATCTGGAATGCCTCATCTGGTATATACTCTTTTGGACATTTTTCTGATGGGCTGTCTGATGGGTGGCAGGTGAAGGTCACTGATGGGCTGTGTGACGGGTGACAGACGGGTGGTAGGTGACGTTCACTGATAGTTGACAGGTGACAGGGGATGGGTGACAGGTGACGGCCACTGATGGGTGACGGGTGATGGTCACTGGTGGGTGACAGGTGACGGGTGACTGTCACTGATGGGTGACCGGTTGACGGGTGACGGTCACTGATGGCAGTCTCTGTTGGTGACCGGTTCACTTTATGGGACTAATAGGTGACAGATGAGGCTCACGGATGGGTCACTGATGACGGTCACTGATGACAGTCACTGGCGATGGTCACTGATGGGTGACAGGTGCACCGCTGATGGCAGTCTCTGATGATGACAGGTGCACTTTATGGTCACTGATGGGTGACTGGTGCACTTTATGGGCACTGATGGGTGACAGGTGCACTTTTATAAGCACTGGTGGGCACTTATGTGGTGACTGTTGGGTGACAGCTGCAATTGGGGGGGGGGGGTGACAGGTTCTGTTTACTGTGTGGTGTTGGTGCAGACACTGACAATACACAGATCGGTAGCTGCTCTTGGCTCTTCTCTCCTCACACTGGAAACAGTGTGTGAGGAGAGAAGAGCCTGGTAACAGGTAGTAACCGCTCTGTGTTTACATTTAGTGATCGGCTGTGAATGGATCACAGCCACCAGCCATTGGCTGTTTACCCTTGTCAATGATGAGCAGTGTTCCTGGGAACATGCCGCCACCGACAAGCCCGCGCTACGCGCATCCGCGGTCTTAGGAAGGCAGTACCATTTGTTATCAGACATGACGTAATCGCGGCCGATCACGTGGTAAACAGCCATGCCCAATGGCTGTTCATCCCTGTCGGTGACGCGCTGTGTCTTTTGGGACACGGCGCCACTGACAGTGCAGGTCTGCGCACCTGCGATCACGCGCATGCCCTGTTTGAAAAGGCCGCTGTCATATGACGTCGGTCCAGAGCGAGAGCAGCACTGCCCCGCCATCATATGATGGTGGGCGGGTGGCAACAGGTTAAGGGGCAACAGGTTAAAGACGCAACAAAATAATCTTTGTTTCTATGAGTATCACAGACATTTTGTAAAAGTCAGATACTGTAAAAGCTGCATTTCTCCACCAAAAAACACATGGTGGAAAAGTGTTAACTGCAGAATTACTTGATGCCAGTGACAATCATTCTCAGTCTGCTGGCAGATTGTTGTCCTATAAACTAGAAAATCTCTGTATATGGGTAAGGTTGAGCGTGTCATTGTCACAGCATCAATGTGCTGTCCACCCTTCGTTTTTGCCTGGCACATGTCCTTAACCTGACTTCCATGATGTTATTCCCAGCAAGTGTTCATCTGGCCAAAATGTAACAGCATATACCCCAGTGTTGCCAACCTACTGAAGTGAAATTTAATGGCAGGACGCCAAATTTACAAACAGCAACAATTTTTTACTGACAAAACCCATGCATTTTGCTGACAGAGCCACATTTTTTACTGGCACTGCAAAATAGTAAAAAAAATGGCAATTTTCAGTGCAAATATCAATATTTAAACTATAAACCTGTAGCTAGTGCTATTAGCAATGTGTTAAAGGTAAAACAAAAGTCAAAAACAATATTTCTCCATTTACATGAAGGTCAGGTTACTATAACCCATAGAGCACAGAGTTCCCCCTTACATCAGAGTGTGCAGGATTCCCTCTTACAGGGCAAGGCGAACTCTGATGTAAAGGGGAAGGCTGCAGATCATGATCTAAGGGGGAACTCTGATGTAAGGGGGTGCTCTGGTGACCACCTTATATTAGAGTCCACTGCATTCCCCTTTACATCAGAGTTCCCACTTATATAAGGGTCTGCAGCATTGTCCTTTACATTAGGGTTTCTCTTTACATCAGGGTCCGCAGAATTCTCCCTTGCACTGTAAGATGGAATCCAGAAGACTTTCATGTAAACGGGAATGCAGGGAACTCTGATGTGGGGGGGACTCTGGTGACCAGAGACCACCTTCCGCAGAGTGAATACACTAAGGCAAAGGGGGGTTGGGTGGGTTACTGATATGAGGGGAACCCTTATATCAATGCCCCCTTACATTATTGTATGCACTCCCACCTTACACTGGCCTTGCAGCACTGTCACTGACCTCCTCTCAGGTGCACCGTGCAAGGCTCATTCAGGCGGTCCTCTCCGGGCTCCAGCTTGGTGGCTCTGGTTTTATCCTATAGTCTCCTCCCCATAGTCTGCACACATTTGACACCTCCCATGACCCCCATCCCGGCAGCGCTCTCATTCTTGACTCCTCTCTAAGCTCCCCCTCAGAGACTGCAGATATGATACAAGACAAGAGATGGTCAGAGATTGCAGACATGATACAAGAGATAGTCAGAGACAGCAGACATGATACAGGAGATGGTCAGAGACTGCAGACATGATACAGGAGATGGTCAGAGACTGAGGAAATTATACAGGAGATGGTCAGAGACTGCAGATATGATACAGGAGATGGTCAGAGACTGCAGACATGATACAGGAAATGATCAGAGACTGCAGACATAGTACAGGAGATGGTCAGAGACTGCAGACACAGTACAGGAGATGGTCAGAGAGTGAGGACATATTACCTGAGATATTGAGAGATTGCAGACATAATACAAGTATTGGTTCAAGGCTGTGGACATGATACAGGAGGTTGTTAAAGGCTGCAGACAGGATACAGAAGGTGGTGGTTAAAGGCTGCGGACAGGATACGGGGGGTGGTGGTTAAAGGCTGCGGACAGGATACGGGGGGTGGTGGTTAAAGGCTGCGGACAGGATACAGGAGGTGGTGATTAAAGGCTGCGGACAGGATACAGGAGGTGGTGGTTAAAGGCTGCGGACAGGATACAGGAGGTGGTGGTTAAAGGCTGCAGACAGTATACAGGAGGTGGTGGTTAAAGGCTGTGGACAGGATATGGGAGGTGGTTAGAGAGATTGTGGAAATTTGTGATACTTTAACATCTCATCAGGCACTGCCGCTCATCTGGTAACTGCTTTCTATGCAGTAAAACCAGGGACTCTCCCAACCTACCCATCCCATACCAGTACCTTTTTCTTACCAGACTCCAAAGAGCCATGGAGTCAGCAGATGCCATTCTACCAGGAGTCTGAAGAATTATAAATGCTCCGCATAAACTACACTAGAACACATGACCATAATAAAGCTGCACTCGAAGCACAGACTACCAGTGTCTCCAACTCACAGCCTTTCAAGTTCAGCTTTGGCTCGCTCGGCTCCTGCCTCCTGGGCTGGCATGGTGTGGCGGGGAAATCCTCACTCCGCACCGCGCCTGCACAGCCTTCTCTGTCAGACCCGCCGCCCACCAGCGCCGAGCAAATACGAAATCAGTTCGGATTGACTTGGGCATCTCTGGGAACTGCACATGCTCACTTCAAATCCGAGCCAATCACAGCCATTTTTACTGGCATTTTTCACCTGCTACGGGCTAGAAAAAAGTGCCCTGTTTTTACGGGCTGTCCTTAAAAATACGGGCGGTTGGCAATACTGATATCCCCACATGACCCACATGTTGGAACTTGACGTTTGCCATGCTGCAGTGGCTGCACCTGCAGCAGGGGGATGTCAATGAGTATTTGTGTGATTACATATTAAGGACAGGCTTTGGGCCAGTGGCTTCTGATTCAGGACGTGCATAGCATCTTGTCATCATTTGAAGAGGGGACTAGAATAATGAGCCTCAATGTGGAGAGGATCAGTGACACAATCCCTTTGATGTCCTACTGAAGCACACACAGCATGATATAATAGACCTGGCTCTGGATGCACATCAGCAAGAGAAAGAAGAGCAATTCCTGCTCTCTCAGGCCTGTGGAACACTTTCACAACTGACTCCTTCCTTGTAAAGCAGTAGCAGGCAGAGGAGGAGGAAAAGGAAGAGGGTACGCTGATCCAAGCTTGTAGTATATCTGCGGTCTCTGATCCACTCTTGTAGTATGTCTTCGTTCTCTGATCCACGTTTGTAGTTTGTCTGCGACTCTGATCCACTCTTGTAGTATGTCTTCGGTCTCTGATCCACTCTTGCAGTATGTCTGCGGTCTCTGATCCACTCTTGTAGTATGTCTGTGGTCTCTTATCCACTCTTGTAGTATGTCTGCAGTCTCTGATCCACACTTGCAGTATAAGAAAAACAGAAATGGAAGGCGCGCACACCTAGTGCATTACCAGAGATAATTCAATAATAAGAAATTTTTGTATAAAAGTGGGTACTCACAAAATGCAACTGACAAAAGGCCATAAACACAGTGCATGGACATGCACAGAACATTGGGTATAGCTAATGCGTTTTGGGGCGTACCCTCTTCCTCAGAGCTAGGCTAGTCTCATACACCATGGGCAAGCGCTTTTATAGGGAATGGTGGAATTGAAAATCGTATGTCAAAAAGAGCCACGCCCTCAAAGGGTCAGGAAAAAAAAAAAAGAGTTGATAAGAAATCATTAATAAGAAATTGAATAATATATATAGTCACACTAATGTAAAAACGACAAAAACCATATCAAAAACCTATATCCAAAACAAAAAACGCCATCATAAATACACAAATAAATAAATAATGATGATTTATTCAAATCCAGGATATATTGCACATTCATTTATACTGTATCTCACAAAAGTGAGTACACCCCTCACATTTTTGTAAATATTTTATTATATCTTTTCATGTTACAACACTGAAGAAATTACACTTTGCTACAATGTAAAGTAGTGAGTGTACAGCTTTTGTTAACAGTGTAAATTTGCTGTCCTCTCAAAATAACTCAACACACAGCTATTAAAGAGGAAGTAAACCCTGATGGGTTTTACTTCCTCTTTGTTTCCCTGCAAAGGTAAAGCATAATGTCACTTACCTGACACAGGAGCCTGCGATGTCACCACTGTCCCCTCTTCCACGAAGCATCCATCTTCCTTCCAGGTATCGCGGCTCCGACACTGTGATTGGCTGGAGCCGTGATGACATCACTCCCGCGCATGCGCGAGGGAGCCGCTACTAACGGCATTATCGCCCTTAGAAACGGCACACTCAGTGCGCCTGCGCGCCGTTGTCTATCAGTGCCTGTCTTTTGCAAATATCTCCTAAACCCTGTAGGTTTAGGAGATATTTGCCTTCTCTTTAAGTTTATATGGGGCACAGACGAACCAAGGCTAAATAGACATTTACTCTATAAACCCACGGAGGGTTGGGGATGCCGAACATCACCTATTACTACAAGGCAGCCCAGATAGCCCAGATAACTAGTCTTGTCCAATTGTCTGCAGGAACGGCTGCAACCTTCTGAACCTTCGTCGATGTAGTTGCTCCCTCTGCAACTATGCCCAAAACCTTTAAACCCTGTCCTGTCCTACACCCTGGCAGTATGGGACTCTATAAAATATTCAGCCCAACTGATATTACCGCACCTCCTTCTTCTAGAAATATTCAACTACCCTTTATTTCCCCCATGTTTGGAGAGTCCTCAGAGTTATCATTGGTGGCGTAGCAAGGGTTTAATGATGGATTTTATTGTCCAGTCGAAGCATTGTCACCTTTCAATAGCTCAAAGATCCATATGATATCCCAGATTCCTAGAAATGTCATCTCCAAATCTGTCACCTGCTGGAATCCCTGACAAAAAAAACACTACTGGGCCACAACCACGACAGCATTTGAAACCAGATGCCGGACGTCACCCATAACCCAAGGCCTTATCTTCTTTTTATACTATTCCATACTAAACAATTCTTACTCGCGTGTCCCATCTTACTGCTCTAACTGGCAAAAGGGACTTTGGTGCCACGCAAACCCCCGTGACATGGAAAAAGATCTGGGATACATTATTCCGTTCCTCCCGCAATGTTATAGATTTAGAAAATTCCTTTCTTCTTACCCCTCTACATTGTTTTTGGGATGTTTAGACCTAGAAGACATGAAGCATATATGGTGGACATGCCCTAAGGTTAAACAACTGTAGATAAGGGTCTATAACATGGTCAATTCGGTGTTACATATAAATCAGTGAAAAGATCTCTCTTACACAAACCGATAGAAGTCCCTACCAAACAAAAGTGTACTCTAGTGTCCCATACAGTATATTTTCAGGCCACGAAACAGATGATTGCAAAGCTTGGAAGATGCAGATTCTCAACTTTGATGAGGTGAAAAGTCGGGTACACTGGAGAATAAAAAACTAACGGCGATAATAACTGACACACACTGTAAATTTTTACATACCTGGAAGCCCTGGCTAGATTACTTCCCATCAACACAACCATCTACGCATTTCCTAGAACTAGAATCCAACATGAGTCAATATACCCATAGTGAACCTCCGGTACAGAGATGGCCTCCCCACGCCCCCTTTTTTTTTTTCCTTTCTTTTCTCTCCCCTCTCTTTTTCCTTGTTCCCCTTTTTCTCCCTTTCCCTCTTACTTTTCTATGTTTTTCTCCGGATCCTCTTTGCCTTAGAATTACATTTTTGCCCATAAGCAAGAGCAGTACCTTTTTTTGGTCATATAGACGACTGTACTGTTCTTTCAGTTCAAGGGCCCCTAATTGAAAGGCCTTTTTAAAAAAACAAAGCGTATCGCATCTCCAGCCTCTGATAATTGACTATGTAATGGTATAATATTCCATGGGACCAATGGTCCTTCATTTTTGTTTAATGTTTTGCATCTGTGGGGAGAAACTCCTCTTGGACTTGTTCATATCTTCTCATAGTATTTTTGGCTATGTATGTACTTTTCTTGTCAATTCTAAAAAAAGAATAAAATTCAAGTGAAAAAAAAATGAACCAATCCTGAATCAGCAGTGGGTGAAAACCCCTGCAGTTGATGTTGAGGAATAATTTTTTTCTTGGAATCTGGCCCCAAAAACATTATTATACCTCTAGAGCATTACAATACCCTGCCATTGGTACTGGTCCACCACCATAACCAGATCTTGATTACTTCTATATTTCTTCTATCACTGCTGGCTTGACACTATAACCATCTCATACCACCGCTGCTGGCATACTGCCATTACCATCCCATGCTTCCTTTACTGGTCTATTTTGTTGCTTTTGCACTGCAAAGGTGACATACTGTACATACTTTTTCCACAGCTAAGCCACAGCTGTAAAGTTTTCTTACAGCATTTCTGGTGTATTCTAGTGATCAGGTACTGTCAAGTTGCCATACATAATCCTTCCTCAGTTGGGCCTCAGCTGAATTTTTTTTTTCTACAGGATCAATCAAGCATCGCTCCTCAAAGTTTCTAGTTTATTTTGATGATCGGGCACAGTCAAGGTGCTGTACATAATTTTCCTGCAGCTGGACCTCAGCTACAAGAATTTTTTTTTAAATTATGCCCATGCTGTGTATACTATCTTTCTTTTATCGTAGCGTGAAAATTTACATGTTAAACTGGGTTTTGTCCTCCAAATCTGTATGAGGCATATGGTTTAGCTATGCAGTGTGCACAATATTTCCTATTTTTTTAGTGCAATAATTTTAATCCATTGTGTCTGTTTTAAAATGCAGCCTTCTCCAATTGCTGTAATGCTGTCTAAGTAGTCTTTACAATATTTCTGTCCTTCTGACATACAGTACATACATTTAAATGTGGGTTTTGGGATGAAAGGCTGCATGCTCTGTGTCCACTTTGAAATGCAGCCTACTCCAACTGCTTCAATGTTAAATGCGGACAATATTTCCAGCTGTTGTCTCTGAAATAATGCACTCTAGTTTTTATTTCATGATGAAACCTGCTCGGTCATTGCTTCTGAAATTGCAGCATAGTAAAGCTGCTTACATTAAGTGTGGGCCTGTACATTATTTCTGGCTGTCTTTGAAACAGAAGAGAAGACTGCAGATAAACGGGCAAAACTTGTGTAGAAGGATTTGATTCATCTCTGTGTATCGCCTGAGGCCAGTCACTTACTTCAGTGGATATATGAAAGGGCTTACAACAACTTTAACTGACAGGGGTTTTAACAACTTTCATTCAAAATTAAAAAAAAAGTTTAAACATTTTTTTGGGCATAATAAACATTTGGAAAAACTGCAATGGGGAAAATTGTTTTTATATGTGTGTTCTGCAATCATTTTGAGAACAGGTAGCTTCCTGTTACTTTCTTAAAAACAGGAACAGATGATCAGCATCAGAAGTTTAGAATTGGCTGAAGTTAAGCAAGATTGATCTTTTGGGTACCAGGTACACAAAAGCGCATCTGCCTTTAATTGTTCTTTTAATTACTTGTTATGACAGATCTGATCTGAGCTCATCCATCTCATTGCCAAAGCAAAAAATCAAGCCAAAATAATAAGATAAAATAAATAACCAATTAAAAGCAAGAAAACCCAAAAACTTTTGTTGCAATATTCAGCTTCAATCCAGAGATTTCTCATACAGAATTTTTACTGCCATTAAATGTCCTCAGTCTGAAAGCCAGCTTTACCCAAACCACTTCCTCCATGCCGAGGTCATTCTGGACCTCACCCGCTACCTAGCCTGGTACTGGACAGTTAAAGGTGAAGCAGCACAGTGATGAGGTTGTCACTTTGCTTAATCTTCCTATTAGTATGCTACATTTCAGTACACAAATTGATTGGCTCCTGGTACTGCTTTTTCCTATCACACTACAGCTCTGCTATACAGGGATTGCAAGAGGTTGATACTATGTCAAATTTAGATACTTCCCTTGCTTGCATTTAAAAATATATTTAATGATGTATTAGATACATTCACAAAACCCTTACATTCTTCCTCCCAGATCCACCACCCCAGTACGGATTTTGAAGCGGCTGTGTTCCCTCCCTGAAACACCTAGACACCTCCTCTTGACCGTATATGGCCTCTTACAAGCCCTTACACATAATGATCTGCCTACTTACATCGGGAGGTGGTCTGCAGACTTGGGTGAGAACATTCCACGATCAGAATAGCAGATCAGAATGGCAGACCTGGTTCTATTTTACTCATAAATCCACGATTTCCTGCTACTCACAGGAAAAAAACTACAAGATTCTGTCAAGATGGTACAGGGATCCCTCCACATTACACAAATTTTTTCCATCCACCTCAGCATCCTGCTGGCGATGTTCTACCTCTACAAGGACCTATCTACATGTCTGGTGGGAATGCGAGAGGATCCGCGCCTTCTGGACTCAGGTATTTGACTGCTATAACAAAATTTATGACGAAACGCTGACTTCCTCCCCTAAGATTGCCCTTCTCTCTATACTCCCGGGATCAATAAAATCATAGAAACGGAATTTCCTCCATTTCTTTCTGTCCTCAGCTAGACAGCTTATCCCATCATATTGGAAGTCGACCACCACTTCTCTCCTATCACAATGGGTTTCGATTATGAATGACACCATGAGAATGGAGGAGATGCTAGCCCTTAACAACGACACTCTTGATAAGTATAAAATACTGTGGTCCATCTGGCTCCGCTTCTCCTCCTCTGATACTCTCGTAAACATGCTGTCGACTCAGACATGATTGTCCTCGTATGTAGCATGACAATAAGATGGGCAGGGCATGTACCTAGGGGTCCCCCTCCCCCCCATTGTCCCTGAGCTACCCTTCTCTGAATGTCTCCTCAGCAGCTCCCACACTTTTCTCCGATCTCTTCTCACCTACTTTTTTTCTTTCTTTCTATCTCTTCTTCCCTCTTTTCTACCCCTTTCCATTTCTTTCTGCCGCACCCCACGCCCAACGTTTGATCCCCCCCCCCCCTCAATTTCTTCCCTTTGTCCTTTCTATCAGTTACAACATTTAATTCCCAAAATTTATGTTTACAATCCTACCTTGAAAGATAAGGCTCTCCTAGCCAAACTCACTTTTTATACTAGGTAACGGTCATTGATGTCAATTTAAAAAAAAAATTTTTTACATAGCAATAGGAGATAAGCTGTGGGCGATAGCCATTTGGCTGACTCATTATGCATGCTTACTTTTGACTGTTTCCGGATTGTAACCTTATCTACTGTTTGTTTCATGTGTTTTTTTGTAAAAATACCAATAAATATATTTTCAACTCTAATGATGTATTAGAGGAACTTCACCTGGGTTTTGGAAAATTAAAAGCCAGCATCTAGAATATATCTATACTAACAATATATACTGTATAGTTGGTGAGCGTCCCTGGCAATAATGTGAAAAGATACAGTAATCTGTGTTATGAATAATCATGTCTCCCTAGCCAACCACTAGGTTTGTTTGCCAGTGGTGCATGGTAGGGAAGGATAAAATAGGGTGACTTTTTACTTTTTACTTGACTTGACTTTTTTTACTTGACTTTTTTTTTACTCCTAGGCTTGCTGGCCTGGGAAGGTGGCATTGTGCGAGAGAGAATCCCAAACCTAAGGTCCTGATGAAAGGTATATCAAGGGAAGGAAGTGTAGGAAGGTGGTTACCTGGATTGGAGCAGGAGGGGTGAAATTTCTACCTCTGAAGAGTATCCAGAAGAGCCAGGTGCAAGCTGTGGACATTGCAGGAAATTCTGGAGACTCATCCAAGGAGTACTTATGCTGCCATAAAGCTGCTCTACAGTCTGAAGAAAACAGAGTGCTATCTGGCTTAAATGTCCTTCTTCTGTATTGACTGACTGTAGAGATTTGGAATCTGCATTTTTGGTCTTTTTGGGTATACTGTGCCCTAACTTCTCTCTTCTTGGGTTTATAGCTTATTATGAACTCTGTTAATCATTCTTAAAGTGACAGGCTTAACCTGAAGGATTTGCCCCTTAATGACCAGACTATTTTTTGCGATACGGCACATGCGATGCTGTACCCAAACAAAACGTCATTTTTCCCCACAAATAGAGCTTTCTTTTGGTGGTATTTGACCACCTCTGCGGTTTTTATTTTTTGCGCTCTAAACAAAAAAAAGAGTGACAATTTTGAAAAAAGAGGAGTATTTTTTACTTTTGTTATAATAAATACCCCCCAAAAAATATAAAAAAACTCATTTCTTCCTCAGTTTAGACCAATATATATTCTTCTACATATTTTTGGTAAAAAAAATCACAATAAGTGTATATTGATTGGTTTGTGCAAAAGTTATAGCGTCTACAAAATATGGGTTATATTTATGGCATTTTTATTTATTTTTTTTTTTTTACTAGTAATGGCGGCGATCTGTGATTTTTAGCTGGACTGCGACATTGCAGCGGACAGATTGGATACTTTTGACACATTTTTGGGACCATTGACATTTATACAGCGATAAGTGCTATAAAAATGCAGAGTAAATGTCACTGGCAGGGAAGGGGTTAACACTAGGGGGCAATCAAGGGGTTAAATGTGTTCCCTCATGTGTGTTTCTAACTGTGGGGGGATGTGACTGGCTAGAGGAGGAGCCAGATCGCTGTTCCTAACTAGTAGGAACAGACGATCTGTATCTCCTCTCCTAACAGAATGGGGATGTGTGTGTTTACACACACATCCCCGTTCTGGCCCGTGATCGCACGAAGGCCGGCGGACATCGCTCTCATCATCAGGTCCCCCGCCGTGCAGCGAGCGCGCACCCACACGCCTGCTATAGCTATTTAGAGGGTTGACGTACAGCTACAGCAATTTGCGCAGGGGAGCCGACCTGCCGCAGTAGAATGCTAGTGGTTAAAGTGATTTTTACATAGTTACATAGTAGGTGAGATTGAAAAAAAACACAAGTCCATCAAGTCCAACCTATGTGTATGATTATATGTCAGTATTACATATCCCTGTATGCTGTGGTCGTTCGGGTGCTTATCTAATAGTTTTTTAAAACGATCGATGCTCCCCGCTGATACCATCACCTGTGGAAGGGAATTACACATTGCCGCTCTTACAGTAAAAAACCCTCTACGTAGTTTAAGGTTAAACCTCTTTTCTTCTAATTTGAATGAATGGCCACGTGTCTTGTATTGTAAAGTCTTGTTTTTTTTCTAAAAATAACAAACATATTATACTTACCTGCTCTGTGTAGTGGTTTTGCACAAAGCAGCCCAGATCCTTCTCTTCTCGGGTCCCTCTTCGGCCCCTCCCTGCTGTAGAGTGCCCCTACAGCAAGCAGCTTATTATGGGGGCACCCAAGCTAAGCTGCAGCTCCGTGTGTCCATTCAGACACAGAGCTCCAGTTCAGCCCCGTCCCCTATCTCTCCTGATTGGCTAACTGACTTTGATTGACAGCAGCGGGAGCCAATGGTGCTGCTGCTGTGTCTCAGCTAATCAGGAGGGAGTGTCCCAGATGGCGGAGGCACTTGTTGACATCGCTGGATCAAGAGAGGGCTCAGATAAGTATTAGGGGGTGCTGGGGATGCTGCTGCAGACAGAAGGCTTTTTGTCTTAATGCATAGAATGCATTAAGATAACAAACCTGCCTTTAAAACCACTTTAAAGTGTCCCCCTGAGTCACCTGGGGGTCCTTCCCCACTGCCTAGGGATAATGCGCTGCTACACTTACTTGAATATTGGTTTCCTTTGAGTATTTTTTCCAGATATGTACAGTAATACAGCATAGAACCACTCCTGTAGTGGGAGGACCTGCTGGTGTCAACCTCAACTGTGCTGTGTGCATGGATTATATACAAAACTGTTATGATGTCACCAGGGCCGGTACAAGGGGTGGGCGGGCGGGACTTCTGCCCTGGGCGCAGTGTGGGGGGAGGGCACTAGGTTGTGAGAAGAAAAATCTGTCCACAAAATCTAGCTGTGACACTTGTATGCCCCTGTTGCCTGCCTAAATCAATGATTATGTGCCCCTGCTTACTGCTCTGCGGCCGCAAATACACCCCTTTCCAGGCTCCCTTCTTGAGTTCCTATGAGTCCCCCCCCCCCCGATCCGAGCTGGTACAGTCCCAGCGAAAGTGCATGTGGGCGGAGCAGGAAGAGAACCTCACACTGCTGCATCGATCTTTGGTTCCCGCCCAGCACACAGCAGAGACCTCCTCCAGAGCAGAGTGAAGATGAGTAAATGAGTCCCGACTGCTCTGCATTCCACACTGTCATTATAAATGTGCTCTGTACTTTTCAGTAGGTTTATTGAAAGTGAAAGTATAATTCTTGAACAGGTTAGGAATTATTGTGACATTTCAGGTGCTACATAGATGTAATCCACATACACATTATATCTTCTAAAAATAATGATTTTTATTAAGATATAATGTGTATGTGGATTACATCTACATATCACCTGATGTCACACTAATTCTGAATATGTTCAAGAATATAAGCATTACACAGCAAAGGATGGGGTGACTTATCCCAGCCCAACTCCAAGAAAGTCCACTCTTGCAGTGTAGGGGAGGGGGGAGAAAAGGGGGTATAGTCTTTTTTTACCTACCTGATTCTATGCTTCAGCCAGCTCTAGTGCTCTCCCCCTCCCTAGACATCATCACATCTACAGGAAGATTAACCCTGTATGGTCCAAAGTGGGGGCTGGAGTGTGACCACTGTCACTGCAGGGAGCAGCAAAGGACAAGGTAAAACTGGGTACACTGATCAGAATTCATCTGGTTTGGTGGGGGAGGGGGCTGAATTTTGATCAGTGTGTAACCCTCTCTGTTAGGCAGAAACCTATTGTTATATCCGCTTCTGCTGGAAATCCTTATTCAATTTAGCGGTTTGCAGCCAAACGGCTGCAGTGCTGATCAGTGTATTCCGATAGAGAAGAGTCCCTGCTGTCAGAATACACTGTCCCAGTGAGGGGGGATTCCCACATCCACCCCACTTGTGTGGATGGAGGAATCTGTCGGCCACGTGCTCTCGATCCAGAAATGTGCACAAGAGCACTTGCTCTCTAGGGGACTGTTTATAGTGCGCTTTATAGTACTTTGCACGGTGTGTTTGATCTGCAGCACTGGGAGTTTGGTAGTAACTTCAACACCTAATTGTGTGCAAATGAACCATAAGAATTTGACTAGAGTTATTTGAATATTATTTGGGAGTTATTCACATTATATGTTATAGTATTTCATTTTTTTATTTACAGCACCAGGAGTGTGGTCTTAACTCCCTCACAAAATGTTTTTGCAGCACAGGGACTTTGGTCCCACATACATGTGATATGTAATTGAATATTTATGAGTTGTTCGCATTATATGTTTTGGTATTCTACTTACAGCACCGGGAGTCTGGGATTCGCCCCCTCACAATTTTGTTTGCAGCACTGGTATTTTGGTTCCATATTCATGTGATATATATAATTCACTTGATCATATTTGATAATGACACATACACTAAATTTGATATAATTTATAGGGGTACTGCTATGCACTAGGGTGTATATACTCCTGGTCTCTGCACTCTACCGCTCTTGACTCCTGCACATTGTATATTACTGTACATACACCTTACCTCTGCACTCTGTATGTTTTCCTCTCCTGACTCCTGCACACTGTACATTATCTTTGCTCCTGATCCTTGTACTTTGTAATTTATCCAATCCTGGCGTCTGCACTCTATATGTAGTTATAATGATCAGGTATTTGTAAGATAATTGGTCATGGGGGGGGGGGGGGCAGCTTGGCATGTATGTTCGCCCTGGGTGCTGTTTGTCCTTGTCCCGGCACTGGATGTCACTACTACTAATACAACATAATATCTGAGTTTGCAAAGGGAATTGATGCACAAAAAGTGAGAAATATATTGACATTGACGTTATCTGGGGTTCAGCTATAATACTATCGTGTAGAAAAATCATAAAAAAGCCTTATAAATACACAGTTCCATATTCACCGGATTTTTGTATTCAGTAATACATGTTGGTATAACGGACATGTTAATATATAATATCCATTTACACAGATAGTATACATCTAGTCGATTTGTCTTTATATTAACAATCCCCCACAAGCTTTGCACATTCCTTTGAAAGGGGATTACTGGGTGTTGACATAAACAATTAGTATGTCGAGTTTGCTATAACTGCTTAATTAGATAATAGCTGCGGTCTAACACTTTTTAAAATAAACTAGGATTATGAATGAAGAGAACTGAATGTTGTTATTGGCATAGATTCCTGGCACTTCTAGTAGCAAAGCAGCTCAACTGGTAGAAATGTTTATAAAGTAAAATTAATTGAAAAGAAAAGAACCATGTCTGGGGACCTACAATACATGTTGCAGCCTAGGTTCAGACTTGATTACTCAAACTGCAGAACCATAGACAGTGGTCAGATGGACTTTCAGAGTTTATTTAAACCAGCAAGGATGCTATTTCTTTAATTTCTTCTGAGAAAGATATGCTGGTGTTCTGCTTATCAAGCTACTTCCTGATGCATGCAATGAATTGTAACTTTAAGTGATGCTTTAAATCATAATGAATGAAACATCCAGAGTTCCATGACTCAATGAGCAGCATAGTGGCTTAGGTGTCCGTTTATGAAACTGTGATCAGCCGTGATCCCAAGGATCCCAAGAATCACCGCTGATCACAGTCCATTAACGGTTTATGAAACAGAGATGATCGGGGGAGAACGATCATCCACCAATGATCTCCGCACACAGAGAAGCTGTGATCGACTGACACAGAAATAGCCAGTTTATGAAGCTGAGATCTCAGCACTTCACTGGCGATCGGTGTCAGAATTCACACTCTCCGATTCACCAGCTCAGAGGTGGAGAATTGGGGAGTGAAGAGAAATCCCGGGGAAGCAGGAAGATTACCTCCTTCCTCCTTCCTCCTTCCTCATTCAGACCCCCTAGTTACCACAGAGAACAGAAGGAAATAGAAGGCTGATATAATTTCCCAGGCATTGAAAGTGGACAAAAAAGGGGATGCTAATTTACAGGCAGACAGCCCAGTGACACCTAGAGGTATCTCAGTCGCTATTTGCACCTTAGAGTGCTGCAAAATATGTTAAAACACAGACACCATGTCTGCCTTGTCACATATTTTGTAGCACTCTAATGTGCAAATAGTGACATTGGTTCCTGAATTTATTCTCAGACCAACCACTTCATGTCTCCTGTGCCTAACTTTTAGTCTATTCTTTTAATAGACAGCCTTATTGACCAATAAAGATGCCAACAGGCAGTAGGCAATACATATTTGCTACATTTAGCTTGGCAATTAGGAAGACTGCAAGCTAAAGGTGTAAAACCCCAAATCATCTTTAGTAAGTACTGGAAGCCAAAAGAAACCACAGCAAGAAAAACATCAATTGTAAGTGGGAAAGCTGAAGAATTTCTGTACAGGTAAGATGGGAGCCTGTTTAAATAAATAAGAACAATCATGGAATCCACTTTGCATAAGTTGCAAATAGCAACATAGATTGTTAATCAGTACAGATTCGTCAGCTAGACCGGATGCCTCCTAAGCTCAGATATATCAACATGAAAAATTGATGGTAATGGAACAGAGATGTCCCAAAGGAGCAAAAATGGAGGATCAATCATGGAGTATCTAATTAAAAAATAGCTTTATTAATGTACAAATATAGAGCCCCCCCAAGGACACCCCGCAATAAAAACACATACAGAAAAAAGGGCAACGTTGTCACAATATGGTGCCAATCTCAGGGCCACACACATGCATGAACCAGCTAAAGAAAGGAAGGAACGGTGCTGCTGTAGATAAAGCCAATGTAGATACTTAATCCTGTATAGTCAGAGATAATAGACTATATATACTGCATGTCCATGTAGCGGGCTTGTGCAATTATAGTATAGATAGATTGCCTTAACAGGTAAGTCAAACATATAGGGCTATATTGGGGGTCCATGGCCTATAGTGTGATAAAGAACAATCAGTTTGTAGTGGTTTTAGCAGGCTGCCAGTTGAATGATACATATATAGCATGTGTGTGTGGGACCCTGAGGTTGGCGCCATATTATGACAACGTTGTAATTTTTTCTGTCTCTTTTCATCTCTTTGTTCCATTACCATCAATTTTTCAAGATGGGTGCCTGGTCATGTTTGCAAAAGCAAGAAATAAAACTCATATATTAAATATTTAAGTTTTAAGGTATATTACATATTGCCGAAAAGCAAGAGGGATTAGTAAATCAGAAAACCATATGAAAACAGACAGTAGCAGGGATGTTATGGGCAGGATGAAATTGTGGAAAGAACTGGGAAAACTGTCTGAATCCTAAAAGCAAAAAAGGAAAAGGGAAGACTAAATTGACTAAAGAAGTAAGTGGAGGAAGATTAACTGGATAGGTTAGGAAGAGAAAACTGTCAAATAAACTACAAAAAATACCTGAAACACATGACAGAAGATAAAGGCAAAGACTGGAAAATTGGAGAAACACAAGACTGATAAATAGGGTGGTTATGGAAGAAAAACTGATTATAAAAATAAGAACTGGGGAGCAAGAAAGTATATGGACAAGCAGGAAAAGAAAACAGTGAAAAAGACTAACGAACAGACAATTTACTTAGTGGGAAGGGGCTAAAGCAAAAGAAAAATAAACTAGAAGACTAGAAAACTAGAAGACTAAAGTCAATGATCGAGCCATGTTTTTGCATGTGCGTTAATGTGCATTCCGGGATCTGGGGTTAATGTATTCTATTGGCCAGAATTCTGCCCATTACAATGCATTACCACGCGATAATGCATGTTAATGCGTTTTTTCATTTTTGAGCATTTTTGTATGCTCAAAAGCTCCTCTTCTGAACACACCAGTAAAGTGTTTCTTTTTCTACCTGTACAATCCCCTGCCACTAAACTCCTGAAAATGCCTGTAGTGTGCATGGACACATAGGCTAACATGGAGGAGAGTTAACAGGCAGAGAAAAATAAAAGCTCAACATAGCTCCAATGGCTGTAGGAGCAGCTTGTTTGAGCTGCAGTGTGCATGAAGCCTAAGATTACAAATTACAATTATTAGCAAAGTATGAAGACAAGATTGATAAATGGGGTTGTGGAACGAGAACAGAACTGAATAATGCAGTGGGCATAGGAATATGAAGCTGAAGACCTGGGAAATGGAAGGGGATCCTGAAAAACAAGATAGGTGACAGATGAAAATAAGATGGACAAACCTGATGAAAAACTATTCTGAAAATTAGATAGTCAATACCAATAAAACTGTCATTGGAAGCCAAGTATGGCAAATGGGATGGACTAAGGGGACACTTCTGACAAAAGAGGTGAGATGGTAGAGGAAAAACAAGTTTAAACATGATCGCTGATTACTCGTTGTCGGTCAGCTCGGATTGGAGAGCACTGACTGTTAGTCACTGCTCTCTGCTATGCCCCTCCAGTGGCCACTGGACAATATGGTCAAGATCCTTCCAAAGTCTGAAGCTGCTCTATGACATCAGCTGATAGTGGATAATAGTCTGCTATAGGCTGACTTTGGGTCAAGAGAGTAAAAGTAAGTAAGTAAGTGCACCCCTCTGAGTCACAAGAAAAAAATGGCCAAAAAAGCCATATTTCTCTTTTAAGAGTGACATGATATCAAGAAGGCACCATGATCAGCCCACTAAAGCACAAAATGCCTGAAACCCCAAAGAAATGCCCAAACTAAACCAGTTTCCATGAACTTTACAGGTATGCTGGGCATTTTTTAGTGCTATTTTTTCCAAGATTATTAAAAAATACCTCTTGATCAAATGTTATAACACTGGCCTTTAACTAAGACACTTTTCACCAGGCAATTTTGTGCAATAATTAAGAAAGTTTATTACTGCCTTATAGTATACCTGTAAAGAAAAACTGTTTAAAATAAAATAAAATAAAAGTGAAGGTGTAGCACCCTGGCGCTCAACCTGCGACTAATGGTCCGCATGTAGCCCTTTGGCACATAATTGCTGCCCTCTGGGCTTTAACAGACACTATTCTGTATTTTCTTTAGCTAGGTTCATACTCAGGCTAGTGAAGAAAAAATATTCTTTAAAGCTGACCTGGAGTGGTCCAAAGACAAGGTGGTGTCATCACCCCACCTCACCTCCAAATCCAGTGAAAGAACACCTTGTATTCATTAAAGAAAAATAATTCAAGGTTTTCTCTACCTGGTGGCACTGCTGAGCATGCAACCTCTTGTGGTTACTTTGCAGAATTGCAGCTGCTTGGCACTGAAGATTGCTGCTATCACTGTAGTACTGGCAACTTTAAAGGGGTTGTAAAGTCAGAAGGTTTTTTATCTTAATGCATTCTATGCATTAAGATAAAAAGCCTTCTGTGTGCAGCAGCTCCCCCAGCTCCCCCGAACACTTACCTGAGGTCCCTCTCTGTCCAGCAATGTCCACAAATGTCTCAGCCATCCAAGATTCTCCTTCCTGATTGGCTGAGACACAGTAGGGGTGCCATAGGCTTCCACTGCTGTCAATCACAATCAGCTAGCCAATCAGGGGAGAGAGGGGGTGGGGCCGGGGCAGGGCTCCATGTCTAAATGGACACCCGGAGCTGTGACTCAGCTCGGGTGCCCCCATAGCAAGCTGCTTGCTGTGGGGGCACTGAACAGGAGAGAGGGTTTAGGAGCAGCGAAGAGGCACCCGAGAAGAGGATCCAGGCTGCTCTGTGCAAAACCACTGCAACAGAGCAGGTAAGTATAACATGTTTGTTCTTTTTATAGGAAAAAAAAACGAGCCTTTACAATGACTTTAAGGTAAACACTGCAAAAATAACTAAGATGTTCTCACTGAAGATACAGTAATTTTTTTTCTTTATTTAAAGGTTTACTTTTAGCTGGCAAAATAATGTAATCATGTTTCTAATTATTTGTGTCCATTGCTGTGGTTACCCCACCATGCTTCTTTTTGCAATAAATCAATAAAAGCCAATTACTCTGAAACTTGTTTAGATAGCACCTTTTCTATTACTTCTATTACTTTGAAAATTGACGAAGAAGCAAAGAGGCACTAACAAAAGAATCACTTTTTATATGATACTTGTACATGCCAGGCAAACAATTTGTTAGATATTGTTTCACTGACACCATTAGAGGGTGCTAGTATTTTTGTTAATCAGGTCTACGTTGAGTAAAACGGAAAATTTCCTATCAAATACTTGCCGTAATTTTCCTTTCCTGATAGACTCCATGGCAGCATACGTGTGGGTTTCCCCGCCTCCATAACTATCCTATAGGACACCTCTCCCATAAATCTTTGCTCTGGGCTACAGGCCGTGTTCCGTAGCTAGCCTACTCCAGGCATTGGGAGGGGACTCCTGCTGCCATGGAGTCTATCAGGAAAGGAAATTTACGGTGAGTATTTGATAGAAAATTTTCCGTTTTCCTTACAGACGCAAAGAAAACAAATTTATTTAACACCGTCAACCGAGAGTACTTGCAAACCAACATTGACAGATGATAGGGCAGCTGGTTCAACACAGTAGTGAGACACAAAAGTGTTGATAGAAGACCAGGTGGCGCGAAGCTGCTCAAGATGTCAAAATACTCCTGGTTGAATGCCCCTCACTGCCTCTGGAGGAGCCAAACCCTTCACTTTTTTAAGCCCATTGGATGATCTGAATGATCCATGCAGCAATGGATCTAACTGAGGCCCACATTCCTCTGTTTTTTCCCTGGAGAATGATGAAGAGAAAATCCGATTGACAAAAGGGAGCCCTGACTTCCAGATATTGTTTCAGAGTGTGCCCCACATCAAGGGGGTGGACATCTTGATTTTTTTCTGTCGATCTAAAGGTGGGGAGCACAATTTCTTGATTTTCGTTGAAAATTGTGGTCACTTTAGGAATCAACCCCAGCACTGCTCTGTCTGGAAAGAAAGTTAAAAAAGGCCTCCCTCAAACCCAAGTTTCTGATTTCAGACACTCTTTTTGGTGAAGTAACAGCAACCAGGAAGAGAGTAAGTTCCTTCATTGAGAGTGGCTTCCGGGAGGTCTCACTTGGGGAACCTTGGCTTCCTCTGAGGCCTAAGCCTGATAGCTCCTTTGAAGAACTGGCGATCAAGGGAGTGTTTGGCCCATGACACCCCTGTGAATGCCGAGATGGCCGATACCTGTACCCGAAGTGAGCTAACTGATAGGGATAGGTCTAGACCTGATTGCAGGAAGCTAAGAATGTCCTGGACTGCCGGAGCACTACACAGGTTGGACCTGGAGGACATGTCATCTGTGAACCTGGCCCACATTCGTTCATAGACCTTGTTGGTGCTCTTTTTTTTCTAGCGTTCAGGAGGGTAGGGATGACCTCTTCTGGGCAGCCTAGAGCTTCGATCCTCCCCCTCTCAAGAACCAGGCCCTGAGGTGCAGGTGAGAAGGACAGGGGTGCAGGGTTGTGCCCTGAGACAATAGGTTCAGCCTGAGTGGTAGGGGAACTAAGTCCCGATAACTGAGGAGTGTCAAGAGAGGAACCCATGGCCTGTTAGGCCAGAAAGGAATTATTGATATCACTTCCACCTTCTCTGTTCTGAGTCTACGGAGAAACTGGAGTATCACAGGCACTGGAGGAAAGGCATAAGCCTTGCGGAACATCCACTAGTCCATGAGGGCATCTATCCCATAGGCCTGAGGGCCTGGGAACCTTGAGTAGTACTTGGCCAACTTGTTGTTGCATGGGGATGCAAAGAGGTTGACTTCTGGTGACACTCACAGGGTCAAAAGCCACTCAAACACTTCTTTGTGGAGAGACCACTTGTTGTTCATCTGCCTCCTTATGTAGGCCACCGCTGTTGTAAAATGTGGCTCGTAGTTCCAGGATGTTCGACACAATCCCGAGAGAAGGGGAGTTCCATCTGCCCTGTGCTACTACTTGTTGCTTGCATCTGATGTTATTGTGACCCATGTGATGGGGACGATCGAGTGGCAATTGCAAAGATTTTCCCGCTGGAGTCACCAAAGGAGGGACACCCTCATAGCCGGAGTAAGGTACATGCGCTGGCTCTTGTTTGTCGGGCCTCCATTGTTGGAGGAACCCTCTCTGGAAGGGTCATGTGATTCTGTCTCGGACCACTACAATCTTCTCCTCGGGCAGCAAAATCGTGCCCTTTACTGTGTTGAAGTCGGCTCCGAGAAACACGAGGGACTGTGAGGGTTCCAGGTGACTCTTCTCTAGATTCAGGAGCCACCCGAACTCTTGAAGGGTGGAGATGATCAGGCTCCTGTGTACTAGAGATTGACCTTTGTCTTGTGCCAGGAGAAGGAGGTCGTCTAGGTAGTGATGAAGACGACCCCCCTTGACTCAGAGAAGAGCCACAACAGCTAACAATACTTTGGAGAAGCCACGAGGTGATGTTGTTAGACCGAAGGGGAGACAGGTGAAATGTAAGTGCCACTGGCCTACTGCAAAAAGAAGGAATTATTGGAAATCCGCTGCCACTGGGACATGGAAGTAGGCGTCTTTTAGACCGATCGACACTAACCATTCTCCTTGATGGACCGATTGCTGGATCGTGTATAAACACTCCATTTTGAATTTTTCTTTTCTGATGAAGCGGTTGAGATGGGTCAAATCTATGACCGTCTCCAGGTGCCATTGTTTTTCTGTACCATGAATAGAGGAGAATACATGCCCTGGCCATGCTCGTCATCTGGAACAGGAATAGCTGCGCCTTGCTCCAATAAAGAGTTTACATAGGCTAATAGGATCTGCTTTTTTTCTTCTGAATGTGGAAGAGACGTAGGGATGAATCTGAGCCTAGGGGTGCTGCTGAAGACCCAGGCTTGACCTGAGGAGACCGTTTTGATGGTCCAGAAGTCCTGGTATGAGGCCGCCCAGACATACCGAAAGCGGA
The DNA here is from genome assembly GCF_042186555.1 of Aquarana catesbeiana. Lineage (NCBI taxonomy): Eukaryota > Metazoa > Chordata > Amphibia > Anura > Ranidae > Aquarana > Aquarana catesbeiana. Next base: position 473,404,815 of record NC_133324.1, on the reverse strand, counting down.
GAAGACGAGCCCCCACCTAGCATGCCTGAGTGGCCCAATCTCAAAAAGACTGTGGATTCCCGATTGCTGGAAGAACTGCCCTTCACTGGTTTCTTGAACGATGACTGCCTAGCCTTCCAGGATCTTGAAAACTCCCGGCCAGGCCTGTAGCTCTGGCCCGATCGGTATTCTGTTGTATTGTTGGTATCCTTGTAAAGGTGCGTCTCTGGCTCTGTAAGCGCAGATCTTGAGGGAAGAATCCTGACTTACCACCCGTGGCTCGGGTTATGGCGCTCAAAAGGGAAGTGCCCTCAAAGGGAATTCGGCACCAAATCTGTATGGAAGCTGGGTCCGCCAACCATGGTCAGAGCCATAAGGCACAACAGGCCGTGACAGCCACCAGCATGACCCGAGCCACCAGGTGGATGACATCAATGGAAGCTTCCCCCAGAAACGTGGAAGCCAACCTGAGTTCCTGGATAGGCGAGCTTCTGGCCACTTCACTTGAGATGCCTCTGTGGGTCTTGTTAACTTTGTCTGACCAGGTTTCCATGGCTTCAGATACTGCAGCTAAGGCTAGGACCAGCTTGCAGACCATGGCCGCCGTCAGGTAGATCCGCTTCAGATCGGAATCGATTCACCTTTCCAAGGGATCTTTGAAGGAGACCGAGTATTCCAGAGGAAGGGTCACATATCTAACCAGTCTCATCAGCACAGAATCCACCAAAGGAGCTGACTCGAGATGCTTAACCTCTTCCTCCCTGAAGGGATACAGTTTCAGGATTTTAGATTGCATGGAACTCTTCTTGTCCATTTTGCCCAACTCATCAGAGATGATGTCGCCCAATTCAGTGAGAAGGGGTAAATATGGACGCTCTTTATTGGGCTGCTTGAAGAATTTCCTCTGCTTCAGAGGAGAAGTTACAGGATCTTCCCAATTCAGGACTTCCCTTGCTGCTTTCACCAAAGATGGAACCAGGGCGTACTCAAAGCCTATCCCCGGATCCTCTACTTCCTACTCACTGTCCGAGGGAGGAGCAGATGAGCGGCTTGGCTGGGAAGCTTCCCATGTATCATGGACTAGCCCCTTTCATGTTGTAGAGCATAGTGGCTCCGGTGGGGGGGGGGTCACGAGGCTGACGAGCCTCCACCTCCTGCAGGGATTCTCTCACGACCCTGCTTAACTAAAGATTTAAGGTACTGGTCTGCACCCTCCCTCTCGTCTGCTGCTTTGGAAAAACAGTGGTCACAGAGGGACTTGCCAGCAGGGGCCGGGGCCCTACACCCCCAACATGATCTCTCCATCCCCTGCTGGGTTCGAGATGAGGGGGGTGGGAAGGATCTTTACTGTGATGTCTGGACCTAGAGGGATATCCGCGGTGCCTGGATCTGGAGGAAGAGTTCCGGCGGTGCGACTTTAAAGACCAGATTCCTCTGCGGGAATTATGCTGTGGATCTGACCTGGAAGGGCTGTGTGGAATACAGAAGAAAGAAGAGGGAAGAAATACATTAAAACTGGTGCCCTTATATCCCACTCTCCTCCCTCCCAGCAGGCAGAACACAGGGATAATCCCCATTGCATGCCTGCTTTGAGAGGGCTGGCCACCAGGAGGCAGTAAGGATCCATGTCACCCAAAGTAGGTCACTGCAGGGAAAAAGACAGGTTAGCTGCTAGGCAAGGAACAATCCATTCCCCACAGAACCAGTACTTACCCGGGGGAGCCATAACAGAGGCCTGGGAAAGACGCCGCATATGCCCACGATCATTCACGAGGCTCTGCAGACTTCCCCTAGGTTTTAAAAGTGGCGCCGCGTGACGTCACCAACAGCGCAAGGTACGAGACACTCGCGTGCATGAGTGAACCAAGCCTCATTTTCATTCCGGGTCAGCGCATGCGCAGAGCGTGCGCCGGGACCCAGAAAAGAGAGAGAGAGCAGCGGCTGGAGCGCAGAAGGAACCAGCCACCATGCTCAGGGGAAATAACACCAGCGGGAAAAATGAGAGAGAAGGGGGAAACGGGACCAAAGGTACAAACAATATATATACACAAACACTGCTGTCATGGATGACGATGTCTGTCTTACCACTCCACCTTACGATCGCCTAGGCCGAGGGAACCCCATACACACACCAGACTTTATGGCAGATAATGACCGCCTGCTGACAGCTAGACAATCAGGCCTATGCGCGCTCGCCTGCTTATGGCCAGTTTCCCAGCTCTTCAGCGCTACTCTGCTTATACACTTCATACCCTGCTTAACAGTCAAGGCTTTTCGGAGGGACGTGACACCTGGTAGCTCAGCCAATCCTGATTGCAGGGGAATTCTCTTCAGGTAGGAGAACCAGACTTGGTTCTACAGAGGAGGACAAAAAAGGAACACGGAGAGGTGTAAAGATTTATGGGAGAGGTGTCCTATAGGGTAGTTATGGAGGCGGGGCTAACCCACACGTATGCTGCCATGGAGTCTGATAGGAAAACAATTTTCAAATTATTGCTAAAAACTAGAGAAGTGTCTACTGTTAAAAAATAGTATTTCTTTTGTTAATTATTTAAAAATGAGAATAATCTTTTTACACTTTAAGAAAGTTAAAAGGAGCTGTAGAGCATTACAGTTAGAGATGGGCGAACAGTTCGAGCCGAGCATAAGTTTGGCCCGAAGTTTGCCTGTTCGACCATTCGGCATTTGAATTTGCGGGTAGCGCCTTCACAGTGCACTCTAGGGTGCTGATTGGATGAAGCCTTGCACCTGGCCACTGGTCAGGTGCAAGGCTTCGCCAATTAGCACTGTCACAGTCCTGATTGAACAAAGTGATGATTACTTTCACCAATCATGGCTCAGTACTCCTAGTCCCACCCCACTATAAAAGCTAACTTGCCATAGCCAGCTCTTGTAGTTTGTTGGAGTGGAGTTAGAGGGATTGTTTTGCTACTAGCAGTTAGTGTGTTCACTGTTCACTTATTGTGACTCTTGAGTGCAGAGTGTCAGTGTAGTGTATTAGTGTGGTGCAGAGAGAGTCACGGAGCCAAGGGGACACTAAGCGCAGGGACGGCATGACAGTGCTGGACTGCACATCTGCCTGTCTCTGCAAGGGTTACACTTCTCCTTTTAGAGAAGGGGAGGTGCTGCAGGAAAAAAAGTGTAGGAGATGTAGGAAGGGGAAGTGACGTCAGTTTGAGAGTGGTGGTGGACGAGATTAGAAGCACACCTCACCGCTCTCCACCTTCCCCTTCCTGATACACAGCATGGCAGCGATGGAGGGTTTTGTAGAGCAGCTGAGAGCGGCGGTTACCGCTAACGGCGCGGACTGGCTCCAGCAGCAGCTGCGTTTGATCACGGACGGCGGGGCGAAGGTGAGCGGGGGGCGGGCACCAACTCCCAGGGCAAGGCGATCACGTCCACCAGAGAGATACAGCCCTGAGGCTGACATGGGCTCGTCTAGAACAGCGCAGCGGGGGATGGCAGCGGGAGAGGCCCAGACACCCATCATACAGGCCAGGCAGAGGGATGGACGAGGAGAGGCCCGGGGGAATCGGAGGAAAGTTGGAGGGACTGGGGGAAGGGTGCCCAGCAACGCACGCGGCTCTTCCCCCCCAGCCAGGCGCAGATGCTTACAGCCCCCTGAGAGGTCAGCAGGAGAGGGACGGAGGGCGCGGGACGCACAAGAACGCACCGCGGCAAGTAGAGGAGGGTCACGGGCGACCGAGATGGACAGTAGTCCACCGCAGGGTGATAGCGGGTCAGAGAGAGACGCCAGTGCCAGCGTGAGGGGAGGTAGTAGACGGTCGACACGCACCCCGCGCAGCAGTAGACGCAGGAGTCCGTCCCCAGGGGTATCCAGCGGGCCTAGCTGTATCCAAGGGAGGAGGGGCCGAGCACAGCACCGCAGGCCCTCGGCAACCACTGCAACCGCAAGTGGGGTGCAACGACAAATTGGCAGGACGAACGAGCACGATGATCGGTCGGAAGGAGAGCTGTCCGGGTCTGACGGAGGCGACGATCAGGGACATCAAGCATCGCTGGTTCCAGGAGTGGCGGCTGTTGGGCACAGTCCAGTGCAGCCCGGTGAGTGCGATTCTTCTAATCCTGTTACTATTCTTTTACATAATTTGTTGGGAAAAAATGTGCAGGAGGGTAGCTCACGGTCGGGGGGTGTAGTCAGGCCAGGGGTTGGCGGAGAAGGTATCGGCTCCACCGTCAGCATCAGCGCCCCAAACAGGGAATGAGGGGTTGCGGGAGTTGTTAACTGGCCTAAAAGAGCTTGTAGCACATGTGGAATCGGGGTCAGGAGGTGGTCCGGCGACTGCGTGGACAGCAGAGAGGAATACCCCACAGACAGGGACCACCCCATCTATTGCGGGTGAGGTTCAGGTTTCGCCGGAGGTGGCTGTTTCAGCCGTCGGGGTGCCCCCCTCTACCACTGCGGTGGCTACGACTTCGGGGGACCAGGTGAAGACAACTGAGAAGAAAGCTGATTCAGTTAGATTAGCAGATGCGGCAAGGAGCGAGATATATGTCTGCTTTGAGGGCCCTTTGGGGGCTCATTTAAAAGCAGAGGTAAAGGAAAAAATATGGAAAGGCGAGTACGTGAAAATTTTCACGTTGCTGCCGTTAGAAAAATTTAATCTGGATAGGTTAAAACCCATGGAAGGAAAAAAGGAGGATGAGCAGAAGCGTAGGTACCGCTTGATCCTGCGAACGTTCTCCAATTGGCTACAAGCGTTCGCCATTTTGGCGAGTGTGGTAGGTGAGAAAGCGCCGGAACATTGTTCAGCGCTGTTTGTGTACCTAGAGGCCATTAGTGAGGCCCATAGAACATACATGGCGTGGCGTGGCTACGCTATGATGAGCAATTTCGTCAGAGGATGGCGGTGCGACCGAATCTACGCTGGGATCACAAGGACATCAGCTTGTGGATGAGGTTGATGACGGCAGCGAGGGCCCCTAGTCAGTTTTTTCAGACAGGGGCCGGAGGTTCAGCAACCCCAGGACAACCGGCCGAGAAAAAATGGGGATATTGCTGGCAATTTAATGAGGGAACTTGCAGATTTGGAGCCAACTGTCGTTTCAAGCATTTGTGTTCCGGCTGCGCGGGATCCCATGCATTGGCAAAATGTTTCAAAAAAGGAAAAGGACGCGCCGGAGATACTTCAGGTAAGAGGGAGGACTCCGGTACGGGTAGAAAGGATGCGGCCTTTCCTCAGTAGGTACCCTGACCGGGCAGCGGCCGCCACGCTGGAAATAGGCTTTAGGGAGGGTTTTCACATTCCTTGTGCCTTGGCGGAGGTGCCGCCTGAGGCCAAGAATTTGAGGTCAGCTTTGCTGCATGCAGCAGTGGTCTCTGAAAAATTGGAAAAAGAAGTGTCATTGGGACGCATGGCGGGTCCTTTTAAGAGCCAAATAAGTTTAGACTCATACATCACCTTTCTTTCCCGAAGGGAGGGTCGGTGAATGATGCTATAGCCCCGGAAGATTGTGCGGTTACGTGCACATCTTTTGACGCAGCGGTCTCATGGGTTAGGAGATATGGGCAGGGGTCATTAATGGCCAAGTCCGATATCGAATCGGCTTTTCGGCTGTTGCCAGTTCATCCCGACAGTTTCAGATGGCTAGGCTGTAAATGGGAAGGGGCCTACTATGTAGACCGATGTCTTCCAATGGGATGCTCTATATCCTGTGCTCTTTTCGAAACGTTCAGTTCGTTCTTGGAATGGGCAGTATGGGATGTGTCTGGTATCAATTCAGTCATCCATTATTTGGACGACTTCTTATGTGTGGGTCCAGCGGGTTCCAACATATGTGCAGTGCTTTTGGGGACTTTGCAGTATCTAGCGGAAAGATTTGGGGTGCCGTTAGCCCCGGAAAAAACCGAGGGTCCAACGGTGATTATCACATTTCTAGGCATAGAGATAGATTCAAGGAGGATGGAATGCAGGATTCCGCAGGACAAACTGTCGAAGTTGAAAGAGGAAGTTCGAGGGACCATTGGAGTTAGGAAATTGCAACTTCGCCAACTCCAATCTTTGCTAGGTAAGCTAAACTTCGCTTGCCGAATCATCCCTATGGGACGAATTTTCTGCAGGCGGCTGTCAGCCGCCACTGCAGGGATCCGGGTGCCGACACATTTCGTGAGTCTGACTAGAGATCACAGGGAGGACTTACGGGTGTGGCAGGTATTCTTGGAGTCTTTCAATGGAAGGGCTTTATGGATGTCTGGGCCGGTCAGCAACTGTGACCTAGAGTTGTTTACTGACGCCGCCGGGTCAACGGGGTTTGGTGCCTTTTGTAAGGGCCACTGGTGTGCGGCTATGTGGCCGGCGGCTTGGCGGGAGGCTGGGTTCTTAAAGAACTTGGTACTCTTGGAGCTGTTCCCCATTGTGGTGGCCATGGAGCTATGAGGCGAGTCGTTGCGAAACCTGAAGGTTCGCTTCAATTGCGACAATCTGGGGGTGGTGCAAGTGGTTAATCGGCTGACTGCGGCATCAGTGCCGGTGGTCAGGCTTTTGCGCCATCTAGTACTTCGTTGTTTACAACTGAATGCCTTCATTTATGCTGTGCATCTACCAGGGACTGAGAACACCTTGGCTGACGCTTTGTCTCGTTTTCAGTGGGACAGGTTTCGGAGGTTGGCACCAGAGGCAGATCATCAGGGGGTCGCCTGTCCCAGCTGGATATAGAACATTGCCTTGGAACAGCAGCAAAATGGATTCAGCGATCCGTGAGTATGGCTACATGGAATGCCTACTCTAAGGTATGGAAGGAGTGGTTCGCCTTTCTGCATGACTTGGGCATGGGATCTGATGATCCGGACGTGGACAAGGCAGTGCTGTATTTTATAATTAGGGACTTTGAAAAGGGTATCTCGGCAGCTGCCATCAATCGTGAATTGGCGGGTTTGGCCTTCCTTTTTAAATGGCAGGGGAGCCGGGACCATACGAAGGAATTTTGGTTACGGCAAGCAGTCAAGGGATATAGGAAAGCTTATAAACAGAGGGACGGGAGGCGCCCTGTCTCTTTTGAAATGCTTAAGCAGTTGATGCTTAGTTTGGAAATGGTCAGCAGATCCGAGTACGAATGCGCACTATTCAGAGCAGCGTTCGCGCTGGCCTTTTTTGGGGCGCTGAGGATAAGTGAGTTGGTGAGCCCGTCAAAGACGGTTCCGGGCGGGCTTTTCCACGGGGAGGTTGAAGTATGGGTAGATAGAGTCCGCATATGGATTCATAGGTCAAAAACGGATCAAGCAGGGAGAGGAAAATATCTGGAGTTTGGGAAGATTGCGGAGCATAGCATATGCCCGGCTAGGCTTGTGGGAGCTTTCATGACGGTTAGGCCTGCCGTTACCGACCCCTTCTTGATACATGAGGACGGTTTGTGTCTTTCAAAATACCAATTTGTAACGGTTTTTAAGAAATGCGTGGTCAGGGTGGGATGTGACCCTTTACAATTCTCATCACATTCTTTTAGGATCGGGGCGGCCACAGAGGCTGCCAGAGCAGGTTTGAGTCAGGAAGTGATTAGACGTATTGGCAGATGGGATTCGGATAGATTCAAACTGTATGTCCGCCCTCACATGGTTCAAATGTAATTGTAGCTGGGGTTGTTTTATGAGTGGGAGTTGGGTTTAAGGTTCATGAGGTTGTATTATCTATTTTGTCTACAGGTCAAGATGTATGTCTGGTTTGGATACTCGGTCACTCCTACGTGTTTTGGGGGGCCAAGAGAGCGGACGTTCGGCCGAACGGCAGACAGCTTCGCATTCCCAGACAAGAGGCCCTCATAAGGTGGATTGGGGTTCCGGGCATGCAGTGGAATAGGGTACTGGGGGAAGTGCATAGATTCTCCCGCCTGGACAGGGCTCCTGATGTATTGTTATTACACGTGGGTGGAAATGACATGGGAGCTAGATCCATGAGGGACCTTATCAGGGACATCAAGTGTGATTTCTTGCGTTTAAAAGCTGCTTATCCCAAGATGGTCTTAGTGTGGTCTGACATGGTAGGCAGGCTATCGTGGCGCTGGGCTCTATGTGATAAAAAAGTGAATAGGGCCAGGATAAAAGTTAATAAAGAAGTGAGCCGGTTTTTTATAAGGAATGGGGGCTTAGCCATTCGTCATAGGGAGTTGGAGGTTGACACATGGCGTTATCTGCGCAGCGATGGTGTACATCTCAATGAGGTGGGCACGGACCTATGGTCTTTAGGCTTACAAGAAGGCATACATAGAGGGCTTAGGGTGTGGAGGTGCTCGCAAGGGTAAGGGGTTACCCCTTTCATGCTGTGGCAGTGGTTGTTTGTTCCTTGAATAGGATAAGTTCTGTTACAAGTTGTAACATGTGTACCCATCCAAGGATGGGGGGTTGTTTGATTGTACCCATCCAGATGATGGGAGTTTTTGCTGGTACCCATACCTGGAAGGATGGGGACTGTAGTTTGTACCTCCAGGCCCTAAGGGGTTAACCTGCAGGAGTTAAAATGCCAGGTCATTGGGGTATGTTGTTATAATGCCGTGTCCGGGGTTTCCGACTGGCAGGTTTTAAATTAAGGAGGTTGTACCAGAGACCTAGGTTATAGTCATAGTTCTTAATGAGTAAGTTACCTTAACAAGTTATTTACGGAAATACAGTTATTTATATATTTATGTTAATTTATATGTTTAAATAAAAGGCCGCAAGGCCATTTTACTCCAGAAACTAGTCCGAGTCATCCCTGATGTTTTTTGGAGGGAGGGTATGCACGGGTAGGATGGTATGAAGTATATGGGCTTAAGTCCTACAATGTCATGTTTAACACAGCTTTAAATAACATTTGACTGAGTGTAGAGTGTTAGTTTAGTGTTAGTATAGTCTGTGAGAATAGTGTGCTAGTGTAGTGCAGTGTTTAACACAGCATTACATTACATTTAGTGCTGTATATAGTGCTGCTGTATACACCTTTTTTTTGTTTTTGTTTGGTTGCTGCTTGGTTTTTTTGTGTCTGCTGCCTGCCCCCTTTTTTAAATTGTCACCCGCAGTTTTTCTCTGTTTAGTGATGTTGCCCATGTTATTCATCCTAAGCATTAAGAGGAGGTGGTGGACTGCCTTACTAAACCATCCTCATCCTCCTCATCCTATATGACCCTTTAAGCTAGTGCTAGTGCGCAGCTGCCAGAGCGGCTTATTCTGCCTACTTGTCCATAGCTACTCCTGCCATAGCCCCAGCATCATGCATGGAGGAGTCAGATGAATTATTTGAATGCAGTGTTAGCCACTTGTTGCTTGAGGATGCACAGACATTACTTGATTCAGATGTAAGGAAGATGAAGGGAAGAACATGAGCCAACAGAGAGGGGAGAAAACTGATAAACAACAAATTGTCAGTCATGTTCCCCCAGCCACCGCATATTGCCAGGTTGGCTCCAGTGATGATGAGGATGGAGGGGGTGCTGATGAGGTCACTGACGCGACTTGGGTGCCAGATAGAGCAGGAGAAAAGTGAGGGGGAGAAATAACCCAACGAGGCAAGATGTCCTCCAGAGGCAGGCATCATGGAAGAGTAAAGAGCAGCCAGGAGTGGACTGACCATTCAGGCACTCGGGCACTGACCGAGGGCCCCGTGCCACTAGGGGGCCCCATCAGGGTGGCCAGCCTCAGTAAATCTAGGGACAGTATGTAAAAATCTGTGTTTTTTTTTTACATCTGTCCCTGAAATGTCCGACACCGACATCATTTTGATGTGAAAATCCCGAGATTATATCTGCTCCGCCTCTGCACTGCCCTCTCAGCCAGTAGCAACACGCTGTACACGCCCCCTTCCACAGCGTGGCTTTTTTGACACAGGAGCAGGAGATGCCGACTGCTGGAGGAGAGGAGAGGAGAGGGAGGCGGGGACAACTTGGTAAGCTGGCTGAGCTTTACAAAATGGATCCTGGTCAGTGGATTACCTGGTGAGCAGAGAGGGAGAGAGAGGATGTGTTACCTCTAGCAGAGCTCTCCTTTCTCTGAGGCTATTAGATCGATTTTGTGTGTCCTTTTTGGACGCCTATTAGAGCTGTGCATGTATACTGTATGTATACTGTATGTGTGTGTATAGTGTATGTATACTGTATGTATACCTTATGTGTGTATGTATACTGTATGTATACTGTGCATGTATGCTGTATGTGTGTGTATACAGTATGTATGTGTATAGTGTATGTATACTGTATGTATACATTATGTGTGTATGTATACTGTATGTATACTGTGCATGTATACTGTATGTGTGTGTATAGTGTATGTATACTGTATGTGTGTGTATAGTGTATGTATACTGTATGTATACCTTATGTGTGTATGTATACTGCATGTGTGTGTATACTGTATGTATACTGTATATGTGTATTTATACTGTGTGTGTATACTGTATGTATAGTGTGTGTGTGTAATTTTTTTTTAATCTTTCTTTACATTTCAATGCTGCTGATCTTCAGCTGATTTCTGCCTCTTCTGTCCATGTTTTACTGTATGTGTGTATGTATACTGTGCATGTGTGTCTATAAAGTATGTACAGTATATATGCTGTGCATGTGTGTGTGTATACTGTATGAACAAGGTGTGCCCACTGCTGCTCAACAGAAGTCGATCTAACAATCCCATGCCCGTGAAAAATGCACTTGTTGCCATTTGGAGCCAACTGATTGGTGCACTGCAGAGCTCAGCATCAGATCAGGCAGCAGGTCTGGGTACACACCTGTGCAGTGATATCATGGCACACATAAAGCATGGCCTTTATTCACATGCCCCACTGCCAGATCTGAGGCCAACCACAACAGTTCACTATTCCACTGGCTCTACGACTCACTTGCGCAGTATAGAGGCTGCAACAAGTGGATTTTTTCTAATTAAAAGCCTTTTCCTGCCAGCTGCCTGCCACACCAAGCACTAAGGTGCAAAGGTGTGTGTAAGGGGACACTGATGGTAGGTGACACTCTGGGGGCTCTGCCATAGGCACACTGGGGGCTCTGCCATAAGGTGGCACTCTGTGGACTGTGATTTATAGGGAGAATGTTGGGACTTTGATGTAAGGGAGGACTCTTATGTGAGCGTGGCGCTCATCCTGACTGCTGTACTCTATATGTTGTTTTGTTTGTTACTTACTCCTGGCGTGACAGCCATCTGTAAGCCCGGGGGCCTCATAATCTTCTATTGCCCGGGGGCCCCATGAGTTGTCAGTCCGCCCCTGAGAGCAGCCACCCTATTCCATACGAATGTGGAGCTGTTATCTCCCGGCCCACTTCCCACAGCTCAGCTGTGTGGGCCTTTTTCAGTACATGTGCAGCCGATCGCACTGTTGCAATTTGCAATCTGGGCCGCAAGCAGATCAAACATGGCAAAAACACCAACCATTTGGGTACCACATGCTTAACAAGGCATTTAATCAGCCCGTTGGCAAGAGCACCTGAAAGTGAGGGGGAAAGTGCTGGGTGTCGGCGCCACAATACAAAAAAACAATTTGTTGATAATATACCAATGCTGCACCTAAAATTAGTAGAAACTAATAACAATGCAAAAAATATATATATATAAAGGACGCAAAGGAATCAGTACAAAAATCAAATGTCAAATTAATAATATACACTGTGTATCTGATTAATAAAGTGCACAATAAAATAAACCATCAGAAATGTCCATAATAATCATATGTGAACAAATTTTCTTGTGTATGCTCCAACACCGTGAAAAATAAAGTGTAAACGTGCTTCAATAAACTTGCTTAAAGTGCTTCACCCGAAGTGATAACAAAATGCGCTCACCAGATCGCCTCGGCCACACAGTGACCTCAAAGCATGACTAGTGGGAAGGACTCCTTCATTCAATGTTGTAGCTCCTTTGTGCATTCCATTCCAATCAATCATATATGGAGGAAGCTGGATCCCAATCCACTTTGCAGGTTTACAAATAGGGTTGTCCCGATACTACTTTTTTAGGACCGAGTACAAGTACCGATACTTTTTTTCAAGTACCGATACTTTTTTTTTAATGTCACGTGACAGTGTTTTTTTTTTTAACAGTGCTTTTTTTTGGGGGGGGGGGGGGGGTGAACATTGTATGTGTGTGTGTTTTTTTTTTTAATTACAATTTTTATTTTTTACAATCATTTTTTTTTATTCTTTATTGCAATATGTGTTTTTTTTTTGTTTTTTTTTTGTTTTTTTTTTTTAATCAGCCCTGTTGGGGGGCTTTGGTGAGATATCAGGGGTCTTAACAGACCTCTGATATCACCCCCTTGAGACAGAGAAAGAGACAGAGGATAGAGATTCCCCAGTCTCTTTCTCTGCAGCCTCAGCTGCACTGAGAATGAATGGAGAGAAGACAGCGGCTCCTCTCCATTCATAAACTGACACATTGTAATCACAGGAGATTACAATGTTTCAGTTATGTGAATGGACAGAGTCATCTGACTCTGTCTATTCACAAAGGAAGGAGGAGGGGGACGGTGGAACAGAGGGGGAGAGAGAAGGAGAGGGGAACGGAGGGGACAACGGAGGGGACAGCAGAGAGGCACAGCAGAACGGAGGGGACAGCGGAGGGGGACAGAAAAGGAGAGAGGAACGGAGGGGACCGGAGACGCACAGATAATGAAAGAGGAACGGAGGGGACAGCGGAGAGGCACAGAGAATGAAAGAGGAACGGAGGGGACAGCGGAGGGGCACAGAGAATGAAAGAGGAACGGAGGGGACAGCGGAGGGGGACAGAAGAGGAGAGAGAAATGGAGGGGGCATGGAGGAGGATGCAGTGACATACAGCGGTGAGCGATCACCGCTGTATGTCACTAAAGCAGCTGAAAGCCGTTGGGAGAGAATCTTGTAACTCCCCCACGCGCCGATCACAGCTGACTTCCAGGTATCGGTGGAAGCATCGGGAGCATTTGCCCGAGTACAAGTACTTGGGCAAATGCTCGGTATCGGTGCCGATACCGATACTAGTATCGGTATCGGGATCGGGACAACCCTATTTACAAATGTAGGTGTCTTCACCTTACAACATCTCTCCACTGCATATATTAACTTGCATCCACTGCATATATCAACTTGCATCAAGTAGGTCTGTGAAATAGCTCCCCAACAAAGAGCCACAGAAGGCAGGATATAGGATAATACCGCTTTATGTTTTATTGCTTAAAAAGAGCACTTACATAGTCCAGCATGAAATCACAAACAATCCGCTCAGGAGGAAGCAGAAACCGGTCCAACGCCGTTATAAAACTTGTAATGTGCGTGGTGCATCTCAGCTGTGCAAGCAATAGTATAGGGCTTCTATGGTTGTAAGTGTCAGGCCTCACCTCTATGCATTTCACACTAGAGCGCGGGTGATCAGGAAGTGGGAGTCATCAGTAAGAGCACCTGAAAGCCACACACAAGAGACACAATTCTTCGCCTCCTCACTCCTTACCTCTCATGTCTAATATATTATGACCTCTCAGCAGCCTCCACTGAAAGGGATGACGGTATAGCAAAGGGTGTCACAGGTCCTTGCAACACAGCTGCCAGCAGCAATCCACCAGCTGTAGAGTATAGCAGGCAAATTTCTCTGCCCCATCTGCGGCAAGGCAGAAAAAAAATACACTCCCTACCACCCACATGCCCAGCATTTAAATTCCAGCTTGTCCAAAGTGCTGGCTTTAAAACTTCTACCTTACCATCTGGTGGATTCTGCCCCCTTCCGTGAATTTACAGAATGTGCTGTACCACAATGGCAGGTTTCTAGTCGCTATTTCTTTTCATGTAAGGCCATCCCTACTCTGTACCATCACATGGAAGGCAATGTTTTGGCATCATTGGGGAAGGCAATAAGTTGCAAGGTCCACCTTTCTGCTGACTTGTGGTCCAGCAAGCATGGTCAGGGACAATATATTTTGTTCATAGCACACTGGGTAACTCTGCTTGCAACTAGGAAGGATGCTGGACAGGGCTCAGTGCTGGAGCTTGTTTTGCTGCCACGTCTCCATACAGCTGGTGGTGACGATGGGAGATCTTTTAGCACCACCCCCTCCTCCTCCTCCTCCATGCCCTCCTCTGCTGAATTGTTCTATGAACCACCAGAACCTCCTAAGCGTTCAAGAGGCCATTCAACGAGTCAGGCTAAAAGATGCCATGAAGTTCTTCAGCTGGTCTGTCTAGGGGACAGGAGCTACACCAAAGCAGAGATTCTTTCAGCTTTGCAGGGACAGGCCTAAGGTGGTACACGCCTCAGGAGGTTGAGCCAGGAATGGTGCTGTGGGATACTGGCACTAACCTACTGTCCGCCCTTCGACAGGGAAGTAGTAAGTGGCTTTGGAGTAGTACGTGGCTGGGAGGAGACAGTTCCACTGTAATCCTCAGTGACCCCGAGGACTCTGCTTCTCATACCTCTGTAAACTCATCAAACCAGAAATTAGGACCCAAGAATTAGTGGTATCAAGAATAAGGATCATTATTGGTTGGTAAGCCTCCTTAACCACCATTACAAGGGGAAAGTCTCAAAACTCATCCCGTCCCCACAGAGGGAGCAGAGGATGAACAAGGACACCCTAAAGAGGAGCTTATGTAACGCTTTTCCAGACTCTGGTAGGTTACAGTCTCATAGAAAAGCTAGTTTTGAGGCTTCTGTTGATCAAAGGAAGAGCGGTGAAGAAGGGGGCCACCTCAATGATGCATTTCAAATATTTTTTAGTCCTCAGCACCCAGGGCTGTTAGCTTCAACATCCCATCGCTGTGATTGTATCAAATAGTGGAAGATTATCTAGGGGCAATAACAGACATGGAGAGCATTCCAGTAGACAATCCACTGGGTTTCTGAGTCATGAGAATAGACCACTGGACAGAACTTGCCCAGTATGCAGTTGAGCTGCTGGGCTGTCCTGCATCCAGCATGCTTTCCGAATGGGCATTCAGTGCTGCTGGAGGTTTTGTGACAGATAAAAGAGCGTGTCTATCCACAGACTCCGTTGACCTGCTGACATTTGTAAAAATGAATCAGTCCTGGACTAGCAGCAGCTATTAAGCCCCTGATGCTGATGTCATTGATTAAGTGTTATTGGGATACCAAATCTCTGCAAGACTGTCTAGGCTACCTAGCTTTGTGGGTGTTGATTTTATCTTGAAGCAATTTTTTGGTACAGGTTTCATGGGCACAATTAACACCCAAGGACCAATTTTTCACACACGTTTGACATGTGCATCAAATTAAATTTTTTTACTTGCTTTGATCAAGACTACTTCTAGAAGGTTATGGGGGTGAGGGCACCAACAACATCCAAAGACCAATTTTTCGGCACCTGTTTGACAATGGTGTCAAATTTTAATTTTTTACAGCAAGGCCAATTCTTGCTTTTATCAAGACTACCTTTAGGAGGTTACGGGGTGAGGACACAGGCAAAAAAAAAGATCAATTTTTCCACACCTAATACTTCTATCCAAAGTCTGCGAAAGAGACACCAGACTTTAAAAAATGTTAATCTTGGCCTGAATGTACTATAATTTGGCTGCTTCACATAAGGCTTTCTTACTGTGGTGCAAAACATTTTGTTATTTCCATCCATCCAATCTGCCAAAGAAACACCAGAATGTATCCAAAAAATCTCTAATCTTGTCCTGAGTGCACTAAAATGCAGCCTCATCATACAGACTAACTCCCCAAGTCATTGTTTACTAAATAAAGAAAGCTTGTAGGGCAAAATCAATTTAAATGTAATTTTTTATAAATATCAGTTTTGCTCCAGCAGGTTCTATACACGATACAGATGTCCCACTTTACAGGCAGACTAAGGGCACCCTCCGGGTACTATATTTAAAGGAATTTTTCATTTTTATTGTTTCACTTTAAGCATCATCAAAATCACTGCTCCTTTAACCACTTCCCATCCGGCGCATAGTAATATGACGGCTGCAAGGTGGCTCTGCCATCCCGGGCGGCCGTCATATGACGTCCGCAGCTTCCGGGCAGTCTAATGGGCGCGCGCCCACTGCATCGATCGGGAGCCGATGAGCATGCCCAACGGCCGCGGTGTCCACCAGGCACCCGCGATTGCTTGTCACAGAGCAGGGATGTGGATCTGTGTGTGTAAACACACAGATTCATGTCCTTTCAGGGGAGAGGAGACAGATCGTGTGTTCCTTGTATACAGAAACACCGGTCATCTCCCCCAGTCAGTCCCCTCCCCCCACAGTTAGAATCACTCCCTAGGTAACACATTTAACCCCTTGATCGCCCCCTAGTGTTAACTCCTTCCCTACCAGTGACATTTATACAGTAATCAATGCATTTTTTTTTAGCACTGATCGCTGTATAATTGTCAATGGTCCCAAAATAGTGTAAAAAGTGTCTGATCTGTCTGCCACAATATCACAGTCCTGACAAAAATCGCAGATCGCCGCCATTACTAGTAAAAAATAAATAAATAAATGATAATGCCATAAATATATCCCCTATTTTGTAGGTACTATAACTTTTGTGCAATCAATATATGCTTATTGCAGATTTTTTTTCACCAAAAATATGTAGAAGAATATATATCGACCTAAACTGAGTAAGAAATTTTTTTTTTTTTAAATTGAGATATTTATTATAGCAAAAAGTAAAATATATTGTGTTTTTTTCAAAATTGTCAGTCTTTTTTTGTTTATAGCGCAAAAAATAAAAACCACAGAGGTGATCAAATACCACCAAAAGAAAGCTCTATTTGTGGGGAAAAAATGATTAAAATTTCATATGGGTATAGTGTTGCATGACTGTGCAATTGTCATTCAAAATGTTACAGCGCTGAAAGCCGAAAATTGGTCTGGGCAGGAAGCGGGTGAAAATGCCCTGTATTGAAGTGGTTAAAAACAATCTTTTTTATTTTTATTTTTTTAGGGGGATCCCGTGCCCGTTCCTCTCCCCCCCCAGACCCCCTGCCCACGCCCCCACCACCCTCTCCCCCACACCAAAAGCCCCCCTCCTGTCAGCCTTTTCAGGAACATTTTATGCTCCGGGTCTAATTTTCTAGTTCCTTTAAATTTTACTTCTTCTTCCCGGCTGGTCGTTTTGCTTTAAGGACGGGTTGCCATGCTTGCAGTACTTCAGGGCCTTTTCAATTTTCAGTTCTTTCCCACCAGCCCAGGATCTCTACTAGGGATGAGCCGAACACCCCCTGGTTTGGTTCGCACCAGAACCTTCGAACGGACCGAAAATTCGCACGAACGTTAGAAACCCATTGACGTCTATGGGACTTGAACGTTCAAAATCAAAAGTGCTAATTTTAAAGGCTAATTTGCATGGTATTGTCCTAAAAAGGGTTTGGGGACCCGGGTCCTGCCCCAGGGGACATGTATCAATGCAAAAAAACCTTTTAAAAATGGACGTTGTTTCGGGAGCAGTGATTTTAATGATGCTTAAAGTAAAAAAAAAAAAAAAAAAAAGTGAAATATTCCTTTAAATATCGTACCTGGGGGTGTCTATAGTATGCCTGTAAAGTGGTGCGTGTTTCCCGTGCTTAGAACAGTCCCTGCACAAAATGTCATTTTTAAAGGAAAAAAAGTCATTTAAAACAGCTTGCGGCTTTAATGTAATGTCGGGTCCTGGCAATATGGATGAAAATCAGTGAGACAAACGGCTTGGGCACCCCCAAGTCCATTACCAGGCCGTTTGGGTCTTGTATGGATATTAAGGGGAACCCCCCACCCAAATTAAAAAAAGGAAAGGTGTGGGGCCCCCAGGCCCTATATACTCTGAACAGCAGTATACAGGCGGTGGAAACAAGACAGGAACTGTAGGTTTGTTGTTAAGTAGAATCTGTTTGTAATTATGAACTGGTACATTTTTAACGTGTTTAGCTCCAGCCAAAAAATCTATTTTAAGCTTTTTGGAAAACCTAGGGAAGGGTTATCACCCCTGTGACATTTGTTTTGCTGTCTGTGCTCCTCTTCAGAAGATTTCACCTCACTTTTTGTCCCAATGACAAATGTTTTTTGAAAATTTGGGTTTTTTTGTGAAACAAGGATTGGTGATAAAGCATCAGTGGAAAGGAGAAAAGTTTTTCCCATATTAATGCCCCGTACACACGGTCGGACTTTGTTCGGACATTCCGACAACAAAATCCTAGGATTTTTTCCGACGGATGTTGGCTCAAACTTGTCTTGCATACACACGGTCACACAAAGTTGTCGGAAAATCCAATCATTCTGAACGCGGTGACGTAAAACATGTACGTCGGGACTATAAACGGGGCAGTGGCCAATAGCTTTCATCTCTTTATTT
This sequence comes from Aquarana catesbeiana, assembly GCF_042186555.1. Lineage (NCBI taxonomy): Eukaryota > Metazoa > Chordata > Amphibia > Anura > Ranidae > Aquarana > Aquarana catesbeiana. Next base: position 473,386,604 of record NC_133324.1, on the reverse strand, counting down.
ATTCTGAGCATGCCTGGCACTTTGTCCGTCGGATTTGTGCACACACGATCGGAATTTCCGACAACGGATTTTGTTGTCGGAAAATTTTATATCCTGCTCTCAAACTTTGTGTGTCGGAAAATCCGATGGAAAATGTGTGATGGAGCCTACACACGGTAGGAATTTCCGACAACAAGGTCCTATCACACATTTTCTGTCGGAAAATCCGACCGTGTGTACGAGGCATAACTCTTACAGGAGAGAATTTCCCTTCCTAGGGGTAGATTTCATCTCACTTCCTGTTGTCTCCTTCCGTTTGCAAGTAGGAGTCGTTTGTAAGTTGGATGTTTGAAAGTAGGGGCCTGCCCTATATACTCAGCAGAAATTTGGGCCTTAGGTGTTGTTGTTGCCACAGCACTGTAAGCCCTACAGGGCCCTGCTGTGAAATATTAGATCAAGAATTGTAATTACATGCCCCTGTTAAACAGTGGCTGAAAAATTGGGCCTTAGGCACTGGTGGCGGGACTGGCAGCGCCCACAACCAAAAATGTTCTTACAAGCTATCATCATGATCATTGAGGAGGAAGAGGATAATTACTCAGTATAACAGGATAGTCACTCAGCATCAGCATAGGCAGTCTTTAAAGGGATCTGACATTTAAAAAAAATTTATTCGGTTACATCAGCATCAGGTGCTTGGTAGCTGGTGGTGATCCAAGACTGATTCATTTTTATGAAGGTCAGTCGATCGACCGAGTCAGTGGACAGACGCACCCTGTGATCAGTTACAAAGCCTCCAGCAGCACTGAATGTGCGTTCCAAAAGAACGCTGGATGCAGGACAGGCCAGTAGCTCAATTGCATACTGTGCAAGCTCTGGCCAGTGATCCATCCTCAAGACACAGTAACCCAGTGGATTTCCTTGGGAAAGGTGTCCAAGTCAGATCTTGCCCCTAGGTATTCTTGCACCATGTAAAACAGACGCTGGCGATGGTTGCTGGAACCGATCATACCTTGGGGCTGTGGACTAAAAAATTGTCTGAACGGATCGGTCAGACGGCCACCTTTTCCACCGCTCCTTCTTTGACTGACCGAAGCCTCAGCAACACATTGCCCAGAAACAGGAGTTTGTAACCTCCCAGTCTCTGGGAATGCATTGCACAGACCTTTCTGTAAGGCCTCCCGAAGATGTTTTATCCTCTGATCCCTCTGCGATGGCAAGATAAGGTCCGCAACCTTACCCTTGTAACGTGGATCAAGGGGGGTTGCCAGCCAGTATTGTTCCTTCTCCTTGATACCACGAATACAAGGATCCTTCCACAGGCTTTGCAGGATCAGGGAGGCCATGCAGTGTAGGTTTGCTGAGGCATTCGGTCCTGAGTCCTCTGGGTCACTAAGGACGACATGATCCGCAGCCACCTCCTCCCAGCCACGTACAAGTCAATGTGTTTCTTGGGACTGTAAATGATCCCTTAAAGACTGCTACTGATGCTGAGTGCCAGGCTCCACCTCCATACTGACACAATCCTCCTCCTCCTCCTCCTCTGTCTGTGTGATCAGCGGGCACGCAGGAACACTGTCTGGATAAAGGGGGCCTTGAGAGCTAAGGAAGTCCTCCTCTTCCTGCCTCTGTTCTGCCTCACGTGCCCTGTCCATTATTCCATGCAGCGTGTGCTCCAACAGGTGGACAAGGGGGACAGTGTCACTGATGCATGCACTGTCACTGCTCACCATCCTCATGGCCTCCTCAAATGGTGACAGGACAGTGCATGCATCCCTGATCATGGCCCACTGGCGTGGGGAAAAAAAAACAAGCTCCCCTGACCCTGTCCTGGTGCCATAGTCGCACAGGTACTCATTGATGGCCCTCTGCTGCATGTGCAGCCGCTGCAGCATGGCCAACGTTGAGTTCCCTCAGGTGGGCATGTCACAGATTAGACGGTTCTTGGGCAGGTTAAATTCCTTTTGGAGGTCTGCCAGCCGAGCACTGGCATTATATGACCGTCGGAAATGCACACAGACTTTCCTGGCCTGCCTCAGGACATCCTGTAAGCCTGGGTATCTGCCCAAGAACCGCTGCACCACCAAGTTAAGGACGTGAGCCAAACAGGGCACATGGGTCATTTGTCCCTGTCGGAGGGCAGAGAGGAGGTTGGTGCCATTGTTGCAAACCATCATTCCTGCCTTAAGTTGGCGTGGCGTCAACCACCTCTGAGCCTGCCCCTGCAGAGCTGACAGAACCTTTGCCCCAGTGTGGCTCCTGTCCCCCAAGCACACCAGCTCAAGCACCGCATGGCATCTTTTGGCCTGCATACTTGAATAGCCCCTTGAACACCTACGGAGCACTGCTGGTTCCGAGGACAAAGCACAGGAAGAGGCCATGGAGGAAGAAGAAGAGGAGGGGGTGGAGGAGAGAGGTGTGTCAGAATCATTAGTAGTGGCATTTTGGAGGCGTGGTGGCGGAACAACCTCCAACACTACTGCAGTCACCCAATGCGCCGTGAAACTTAGGTAGCGTCCCTGTCCATGCCTGCTGGACCATGAGTCAGTGGTAATATGCACCTTACCGCTGACCGCCCAGCCAGCGAGGCATGGACATTGCCTTCCACATGCCGGTAGAGAGCTGGAATCGCCTTCCATGAGAAAAAGTGGCGTTTGGGTACCTGTCACTGAGGAACCGCACATTCCACAAACTCACAGAAGGGGGCAGAGTCTACCAACTGAAAAGGTAGCAGTTGAAGTCCTAGCAATTTTTCCAAGCTAGCATTCAACCGCTGGGCATGTAGATGGCTGGGAGCGAACTTCTTTCAGCGGTGCAGCAGCTGGGGCAGGGAAATTTGCCTGGTACAATCTGACGTCAGTGTACCAAAAGCAGATTGCCCACAAGTACTTGGCTGTGACACACCTAATTATACACCTTCATTCCTCTCAGTGCAGGTCTCAGAGAGGACTGAAGGTATAGTGGGGTTGTAGATCTCAGCTGATAAAGGGGCAAGGAGAGGTCCTCTTTGTTCTTTGGTGTTGGTCTTTTAGATACGCTTGCCAACGAACTGCATGGCAGGTCAACATATGCCCAGTCAAGCATGTAGTGCCCAAGCGGGAGATGTTTTGGCCACGCGAGATACGCTTGAGACATATGTTGCAAATAGCAGCGGTGCGATCTGATATACTCGTCTCAAAAAAGGCCCACACCAAAGAACTTTTGGAATAAAGCGCAGACAGCAGCGCCCTGCCAATGCGGAGCTTTGCGGTGTGATGCAGTCAGTGTGCTGCCCTTAGGCTGGCCCCTGGAGGGCATCCTGCCTCATTGGTGATGTGCCTCCTCCTCCTCCACCTCTCTCCTATCAGGCACCCACGTTGAGTCAGTGACCTCATCATCCCCTCCCTCCTCATCACTGGAGCAAACCTGGCAGTATGCTGCAGCAGGGTGAGCATGACTGCCAGATTGCTGTCCTTCTTGGGCGCCCCCTCTGTCCATGCTCACGTTACTGCCTTCATCTAGCTCAGTATCATCATCAGAGCCTTCTAAATGCTGGGCATCCTCCTGGAGCATGTACCCAACACTGTGGTCAAACAGTTCGAGGGACTCCTCAGGAGGACATGGTGGGGCTAGGGAAGGAGTCACTAATGCCATTGAGCCGAGGGAAGAGGCCGCGTTGGCAGCTGCTTTGCCAGACAAAGTACCCTGAGCATGGGTGAGAGAAGATGAGGATGAGAACGGCTTGGTCATCCACTCGACCAAGTCTTCCGCATGTTGGGCCTCTACACGGCCAGCTGCCGAAAAAAAGGCCAAGCGTGTCCCACGGCCACGTGCTGATGAGGATGCACCATCTCCATGACCAGCACTGTTGCCTCTAGACACAGAGCCTGCTTGCCCTCTTTTATTGGCTTGTGACTGTCTGCCTCTCCTTGTTGGCCTTCCAGACATACTAATGGCCTGCAGTGAGATGTAGCTGCACTAAGCTGGGATATATATATATATATATATATATATATATATATATATACTGATACCGCAGCTAGCAAAATCAACTGCCTGCCTGTAGTATGAGAACACCACCAATCTTCTACAGGTAGCTTTAGATGAACACTGTGCAGAGGTCGCACTACACTAACTTGCAGCTTTAGCTGAACACTGTGCAGAGGACGCACTACACCAACGTTAAAATAATGTAGCTGCCTGCGGTAGTGATAGGATCAGGAAAACACCACCAACCTTCTACAGGTAGCTTTAGCTGAACACTGTGCAGAGGTTGCACTACACTAACTTGTAGCTTTAGCTGAACACTGTTCAGGGGACGCACTACACTAACTTGTAGCTTTAGCTGAACACTGTGAGGAGGACGCACTACACTAACTTGTAGCTTTAGCTGAACACTATGAGGAGGACGCACTAACTTGTAGCTTTAGCTGAACACTGTGCACTACACTAACTTGTAGCTTTAGATAAACACTGTTCAGAGGACGCACTACACTAACTTGTAGCTTTAGCTGAACACTGTTCAGAGGACGCACTACACTAACTTGTAACTTTAGCTAAACACTGTGCACTACACTAACTTGTAGCTTTAGCTGAACACTGTGAGGAGGACGCACTACACTAACTTGTAGCTTTAGCTGAACACTGTGAGGAGGACGCACTACACTAACTTGTAGCTTTAGCTGAACACTGTGCACTACACTAACTTGTAGCTTTAGCTGAACACTGTGCAGAGGTCGCACTACACTAACTTGTAGCTTTAGCTGAACACTGTGAGGAGGACGCAATACACTAACTTGTAGCTTTACAAAGCCACCCTGGCTTTGGCCAATTACAGCTCTCTGTACAGACGGCGCTGTGATTGGCCAAGCATGCGGGTCATAGTGCATGCTTGGCCAATCATCAGCCAGCAATGCACTGCGATGCCGCAGTGAATTATGGGCCGTAGCGCCACACGAATTTGTCGCAAACGGCCCATATCGTTCGCAATTCGGCAAACGGGCGAACAGCCGATGTTCGAGTCGAACATGGGTTCGACTCGAACACGAAGCTCATCCCTAATCTCTACTAATGGCACATTTAAGCAATTACAAAATTTTGGTGTATCTTCTGGGAATCTTAACACTGCAGAACAGCCTTCTTTGCGTCCTGTTAGGCAGGCTGGGAAACCCCATGAGTATTGAACGTTATAAGCTTTAAGCTGGACAAGCAAGGGTTGCAGGATTCTTCTCCTGGCTAGGGTCTCTGTTGCCAGGTCTGGGAAGATCTGCAGGATTGTCTCTCCATATTTCGCTGGTTGGTTATTTTTCAGACATGCCTTAATCTGTTCTTTGTCTTGAAAATTGTGGAATATTGTGATGACATCTCTTGGGACATCCCCTGCAATCTCTGCGGGTTTTCTGATCCGATGTATTCTTTCAAACTTGATTTTACTACCTGCATCCGATGTCTTTATCATATGCCCAAAGATCTTGTCCATTTTTTCCTGCAATTCCTGCAATTCCTCCTTTTCTCCTTGTATCCGGGAGACCTCTAATCCTGAGATTCTTCCTTCTGTTCCGGTTCTCTTGATCTTCGATTTTGTATAATATGTTCCTCTGGTCTTTCTGCATCTCATTTAATTGTGCCTTGAGTTTTTTTATCTCTTCTCCCTGCGTGTCCAGCCTAACTTCCGTGTCTTCCACCCTTTTTACTATATGATTCATATCATCATGGAGGGTTGCTATATCTCCTTTTATAAATGTTTCCAATCTCGCAAACATACCTGCCATTTCACTCTCAGTTGGTAGCTGTTTTTTTTGTGTAGGTTCCATTCTAGCTTCTTCCTCTGATGCCATGGATACCTCGCTACCTGCTAAGTTGGTTTCTGCATCTTCGAGCTGTTTTCTCGATCCGGTCTTTTGGCTGCCTTCTGATGTTTTATTTTTAGCTGCCACTTGTTTACCCGGGCTCTCTTTACTCCCTTCTTACACCATATATTTTTTAATGGTTCCTGGGCTTGCACTTAACCTGGGAGGGTTCACTGCGGCCCCTTTCACTGATTTACCTCTCATTTTTTGTTAACACGGGCATTTTTGATTAGGGCAATTTAAACAGCTGACCCCTAATTTGATCTCTACTTCCTGATCAGTACACCATACCATCAAAGTACTTTATTTTAGACTCAGGGCAGGTATTGTAAGCCTAAATACATCCACCTATGCAGGCAAGTCTAAGCGATCATCATTATTTCGTATCTCAATACCCCACTGCACACAAACAAGTTTTCAAGTGTAAGCGAGTCTCAGTATTTTCAGGAGTACTCAGGTCTCTGTATTTTCAAATGTAAACGAGTCTCTGTATTGCTGCAAAAACCCCGTGACCTTTTTCTTTGTTTTTTTCTTTTTTCCTAGTTTTCCCAACACAGTTTACATCTCACTCTGTTCATGGCAGAGTTAGCTAAATCAAACCTTTAAAAAGTCACCAAAACCTTCTTTGCCATCAGTGTGTCAGTTTCAGTCTGTAAAAGTATCAGTGTCCGTCTATGCACATGCTATACACCTTTGATATCCCGGACACGCAATGATTCAGATGCCTATGTCCATAGGCGTGCGCAGGGGGTGTGCCGGGTGTGCCTGGGCACACCCTAATCACCTTGAGAGGCACCAATTCCCCCTGCTGCTGTTGCACCAATGCCCCCGAACAGGGCTCCTAAAACAATTGGGAGGGTGGGAGGAGTGGGGGGGAGATGGGTTAGAGAAAGGTATTTACTATATCAACTCCTACTCCTATGGTTGGTCTGGAACAGAAAACCTATTTCCATAGTAAGAAAAGATGTCTAGCCTGAGCATAATTTCATATAATGTACGGGGTTTGAATTCTCCCGTAAAGAGTGCTAATATAATGGGGGAATTGAAACATCTCAAAGCAGCTGCAGGAGACACATCTCTTTTGCGGTAAGAGTCAAAAAATGTTTTCAAAAGATTTCCCAGTTTGGTTTTATGGAGATTCTCCTGTTATTCGTGTAAAAGGAGTCGCTATAGGGTTCGCCAGGGGAGTAATGTTTGAGTTAGAGGAGAGAATAACTGACCCTGAGGGGTGCTATCTCTTTCTGAGAGGCAAATTAAACGGATTTGAATGCTCACTGGCAAACATATGCGGCCCTAATAAAATCGCAAATAGTTATCTACTGGGGGTTTTAGCGAAGTTTATGGAATTCAAGAAGGGGGTGGCCATAATAGCAGGGAACTTTAATTTCTGTCTGGAACCGGGGAGAGATAGTATTACCCATGCATGGGGGACAGGTGGGGTTTGGATGAACAAACTGAAAAAGAAGTTACAACAGTATCAACTTGTAGATGCATGGAGGATACAACATAGTAATGTAAGGGACTACACATTTTATTCCCCCGTGCATACGACGTACTCCAGATTAGATTTTTTTCTAGTTGAGCATTGGCTACTCGAGGCTGTAACTAGTACAAATATTGGAACAATGACCTTCTCAGACCATGCGCCCGTGAGTTTACAACTGAAAATGGGGGAGAGTCAAAAAAAGGGTAATACCTGGAGGCTAAATGAGGACCTCTTACACGACAAAGAAATCGACAAGCAAATAAAGGAAGAACTAGAACTGTACTTTAAAAGAAATTAGGCAAGGGAGATTTCAGAAACTACAGTCTGGGAGGCTCATAAAGTCTATATCAGAGGTATTCTAATTATGGTTGGATTGGAAAAAAATAAAAAAAATAAGAGAGATAAGTTAGCCTTGACAAAAGAAATCTATGACTTAGAACAACAACATAAGCTAACTGGTGATGGGGAGGTGTTGTTAAAGCTATATGGGAAAAGAGAGGCCATGCGGGACCTAGTGGAACAAGAAACACGCAAGGTATACAATCTAATTAAAAAATAAAGATATATAGGAGGAAATAAACGGGGTAAATTCCTGGCAAAGGCCCTGAGAAAAAAGAAAACTATCAACTATATAGAAAAAATAAAAACAATGACAGAGGATATCAGACATAAAACCAGAGATATTGCCAAAATATTTCAAGATTACTATGTTGGGTTTTACGCAAATAATAAGAGAGATCCTCAAGAAGAGAGGATAAAAAAACAAGAGAAAATAGAAGCTTATTTAAATGAGATATGATTATCAGAAAATCGCAGAAACTAAACTGAGTGCCTTAGAGGCCCCCATATCTGAAAAGGAGTTAAGAAAAACACTCCAGGAAAAAAGCAGTTGGCAAAAGTCCCTGTCCTGATGGACTGACAGTATTATATTACAAAAAATTCCAGAATCAATTAATCCGCAAAATGTGTTCTTATATGAACGGGACTGGGGATAAATGGGAGATGAGGAAGGAAGCATTGGAAGCCAATATTGCCATTATCTTGAAAGAAGGTAAGGATAGCACGCTCTGTTCCAGTGACAGGCCCATATCACTCCTAAATGTAGATATGAAACTATTCGCTAAAGTTCTAGCCGAAAGGATGAAACAGATAATAAATGAGATTATACACCCAGATCAGGTTGGGTTTATACCAGGAAGAGAGGGGAGGGATAATGGTATTAAAAAGCTCTTGGCAGTTCAGAAGATTAACCACTTCAATACAGGGCACTTATACACCTTCCTGCCCAGACCAATTTTCAGCTTTCAGCGCTGTCGCAGTTTGAATGACAATTGCGCGGTCATCCAACACTGTACCCAAACTACATTTTTATCATTTTGTTCCCACAAATAGAGCTTTCTTTTGGTGGTATTTGATCACCTCTGTGGTTTTTGCTTTTTGCTAAACGAATCACAAAAGACCAAAAAGTTTTGCTTTTGTTTCTGTTAAAAAGTTTTGTAAATAAGTAAGTTTTCTCTTTCACTGATGGGCACTGGTAAGGCGGCACTGACAAGCACTGATAAGGCGGCACCGATGAGGTGGCACCAATGAGCGGGCACTGACGATCGGCACTGATATGCGGCACTGATGGGCACTGGTAGGCAGCACTGATATGCAGCACTGATTGGCATTGATAGGCGGTACTGATGGGCACTCATGGGTGGCACTGGGTGGCACTGGTGGGCACTGATAGGCGACACTGATGGGCACTGAAAGGCTGCAAAGATGGGTTCTTATGGGTGGCACTGATGGGCACTGATAGGCGGCACTGCTGGGCACTGATGGGCACTGATAGGCGGCACTGATGGGCACTGATGGGCACTGATAGGCGGCACTGATACGCGGCACTGATAGGCATCCCTGGTGGCACTGGCAGTGGTAGGCATTGTGAGTGGGCACTGATTGGCAGCTGCCTGGGCATTGATTGGCAGCTGCCTCGGCACAGATTAGTATTTCCACAGTGGTGTAGTGGGGAGCACTCTCGCCTAGCAGTAAGAAGGGTCGCTGGTTCGAATCCCAACCACGACACTACCTGCCTGGAGTTTGCATGTTCTCCCAGTGCCTGCGTGGGTTTCCTCCGGGTACTCCAGTTTCCTCCCACACTCCAAAGACATGCTGGTAGGTTAATTGGATCCTGTCTAAATTGTCCCTAGTATGTATGAATGTGTGTTAGGGACCTTAGATTGTAAGCTCCTTGAGGGTAGGGACTGATGTGAATGTACAATGTATATGTAAAGCGCTGCGTAAATTGACGGCGCTATATAAGTACCTGAAATATATAAATAAATACATTTCCCCGGGGGTCTAGGGGGCATACCTGGTGGTCCAGTGTGGATGGCTTCCCTGGTGGTCCTGGATGGCTTCCCCGGTGGTTCTGGGCAGCTTCCCTGGTGGACCTGGTGGGATCCGAGGGGGGGCTGTGCTGATAAACAATTAGCAGAGACCCCCCCCCGTCAGGAGAGCAGCCGATCGGCTCTCCTCTACTTGCGTCTGTCAGACGCGAGTGAGGAAAAGCCGATCACTGGCTCTTCCTATTTACATCGTGATCAGCCGTGATTGGACACAGCTGATCACGTGGTAAAGAGTCTCCGTCAGAGACTCTTTACCTAGATCTGTGTTTCGGGGTGTCAGACTGACACATCGCAACAACGATCGCCGCAATGCACGCCCAGTCAGGATATTTAAACCACTTTGCTGCCGTCATTCTGCTATATGGCGGGCGGTCAATCGATGCTGAAAAAGCGTTTGACAGGGTGGACTGGGGCTTTATGCTGTGTACATTGGGGGAGATTGGGCTCGGGGATAGGATGATCAGATGGATTAAGGCATTATACTCCCGACCCACAGCGAGAGTGAAGGTAAACGGTTTACTCTCGGAGCCATTTGAGATGTTCAATGGCACAAGACAGGGGTGCCCACTTTCCCCACTGTTGTTTGTATTGGCTCTTGAACCCCTTCTTATAGGCAAAACCCGGACATTAGGGGGATAAAAATTGGCAAAGAAGTTTACAAACTAGCCGCCTTCGTGGATGATATTTTATTCTATGTTATCCACCCAAGGACTACCCTTCCAAATCTGATCGCTATCCTAAAAGAATATGGGAAGTTATCTAACTTTAAGGTAAACCCGGTCAAATCCGAAACATTAGACATCAATAAAAGTAAACCAGGGGATTACACATATCAAAAGCACTTTCCATTCATTTGGGGGAAAAAAGAACTTAGTTACTTAGGAGTTAAAATAACCACATCAAGGGAGACATTATACCAGGTCAATTTCGTGCCACTCCTTAATGAGATCAAGAAAGAGTTGAATAGAATTACAAGAGGCCAGTTATTGTGGGGAGGAAGAATCAACTTATACAAGATGGTAATCCTACCCCAAATTTTATATAAGATGCAAATGCTCCCAATCTCACTTCCACAAGTCTATCTTAAAACCTTGCACACGATGTTTCTAAGGTTTATATGGACAAGGAAAAAATCTCGTATAAACTTCACACAGTTAAGTAAAGATAAGGTGAAGGGGAGGTGGGGGGCACCAGATATTAGAAAGTATTACGAGGCAATTGTTTTATCATGAATAATAGAATGGGTTAAAAATAATAAAGAAAAACAATGGGTTAAAATGGAAAGTACAATTAGTGAAGTCACAATGGGTAAGATCATTTGGATTCCACCACATTTCAGAAAACTTAGCACGGACACACAGGATATCACAAGACATGTACTTACAATTTGGGATAACCTGCACAAAAGGGAGCACTGGGAGTTTAATTCACCCTTAATTCCGCTCAAGTATACAGAATATTTCGTACCGGGGATAGAGGATTTGTTTGGGAAATGGATATTAGAGGAGGATGTTCAACTAAAGGACGTCATGAGACAGGGTGAAATTTGCATCAGGAACTAAAAGACAAGGGCAAACTGTTGGTTATAGACCCATGGCGGTATAACCAACTGAATCATTTTATTAATACACTCCCGCAGCCAATTAGATCGACCAAAAATCTACGGCCTCTGGAGAAAATTTGTATGAAGAAAAATGGGAGGAGGGGGATCTCTAAGATCTATAAAGTATTAATAGAAACAAAGGGCATGGAGATCCCACCATTTATCAAGAAGTGGGAGAAGGAACTAGATATTAAGCTTAAAGAGCCTGAGATATGGCAGATACTGAGCAGGGTTAATGCCAAGATGTTGGAGTTAAACTACAAGTGTCTGGCGACAATTATATATATATATATATATATATATATATATATATATATATATATATATATATATATATATATATATATATATATATATATCTTACTCCCTATAGAGCACATAAATATCAGAGCGAAACATCGCAATTCTGTTGGAGGGGGTGCCAAGATATCGGGACAATGTCGCATAAATGGTGGCAGTGCCCGGAAATTAAAAAATATTGGGGGGAAGTAAGGCGAATCATCAGAGAGATTACTAACATTGAAATCCCAGATGATCCATGGGGGTGTTTATTTCATGGGATCAGAATGCCCACGAAGACATATCTGAAAACGTTAATACCACAGCTCACTAATGTGGCCAAAAAGTCTTATACTGCTCACTGAGGTATGCCGAAGTGATGGATACATAGTTTAGGGAAAAAAGAAAAAAAAAAAAGAGGTGTGGCCCCAAAGCAGCTAGACTGACTGCATTCAAGAAGGAGAGAAGAGTGGAAACTAGGTCCGATAGGAATAAAGGGAGTAGGAGTTGGATATGAAGACAGAGTGGGAGGTTGGGGGGTTTTGGGGGGGGGAGTGGGAGCTATGTGGTTAAAATTTTCGTATTTTCTTTCTTTTTTGTGTTTCAAAGGTGGATAGAAAATGAAATTGTTTTTTTTTCTAATATATTATGAACGATTTTGCAAAAATCAGATTAAAATGTCACAATGATGTGATGACGAGTAGGGACGAGATTGAACTGCAAAGTTGAAACAAGTCTCTCGAAAAATTTCGCTGAAGTGGCAAAAAAACCAAAACAAAACAAAAAAAAAAACAATCTTTTTTAAAAGTTTTTCTTGCATTGGTACATGTCCCCCAGGGCAGTACCCAAGTCCCCATACCCTTTTTATGGCCAATAACTTGCATATAAGTCTTCAAAATGGGGACTTTTGATTTTTCCTGTTTGGGTCCCATATAGATTTCAATGGGGTTCGTCGCTCGTGCTTGAAGTTTTGTTGTGATGTTCAAGTGTTCTAGGCTTTTGTGAATAGGTATGACTAGAACCTTTAAATAAGATTGTTGGTAGTCCAGAAATTTAAAGTACAAACAGCATGTAAAAGAAAATAAACAAAATGCACCTGTACAGAGGGCAGTGACTTCAAATGATGCTGTCTTGAAGTGCTATGTCTGCCACTGAGAGCTGTTTCCCCATCTGCAAAGGGAGCAACCTAATATAAAATATATTTTCAGTGGCAACAATAGTTTGAAGCTGACTGGGTCTGCACTCGGAAGAGCCTACCTCTCTCTAGTGGACAATTGTGATATAGCACTCTTTATTATATATCATACTGGCCAGGGGATTATATTCCACTCAAGAGTGGAGGCATTGTGGCTAGTTTAAGAGATAAGATTAAATTCCATTGTGATGATGGCATTGAACAGCTCATAAGAAGTCACAGAGCCTTTATTCATATAGGACATACAGTGCCTTGCAAAAATATTGACCCCCTTGGCTTTTTACCTATTTTGTTACATTACAGCCTTTAGTTCAATGTTTTTTTAATCTGAATTATATGTGATGGGTTAGAATACAATAGTCTAAGTTGGTGAAGTAAAATTAGAAAAATATACATACGTAAAACTATTTTTCAGAAATAAAAAAATGATAATTGGCATGTGTGTATGTGTTCACCCCCTTTGTTATGAAGCCCATAAAAAGCTCTGGTGCAACCAATTACCTTCAGAAGTCACATAATTAGTGAAATGATGTCCACCTGTGTGCAATCTAAGTGTCATATGATTTGTCATTACATATACACACATTTTTGAAATGCCCCAGAGGCTGAAACACCTAAGCAAGAGGCACCACTAACCAAACACTGCCATGAAGATCAAGGAACTCTCCAAACAAGTAAGGGACAATGTTGTTGAGAAGTACAAGTCAGGGTTAGGTTATAAAAAAAATATCCAAATCTTTGATGATCCCTAGGAGCATCATCATATCTATCATAACCAAATGGAAAGAACATGGCACAACAGCAAACCTGCCAAGAGACGGCTGCACACCAAAACTCACGGACCTGGAAAGGAGGGCATTAATCAGAGAGGCAGCACAGAGACCTAAGGTAACCCTTGAGGAGCTGCAGAGTTCCACAACAGAGACTGGAGTATCTGTACATAGGACGACAATAAGCCGTACGCTTCATATAGTTGGGCTTTATGGACAGAGTTGCCAGAAGAAAGTCATTACTTTCAGCAAAAAACAAAATGACATGTTTTGAGTTTGCAAAAAGGCACGTGGGAGACTCCCAAAATGTATGGAGGAAGGTGCTCTGGTCTGATGAGACTAAAATTGAACTTTTTGGCCATCAAAGAAAACACTATGTCTGGCGCAAACCCAACACATCACATCACCCAAAGAACACCACCATTTCAGCAGTGGGGACTGGGAAACTGGTCAGAGTTGAGGGAAAGATGGATGGTGCTAAATACAGGGATATTCATGAGCAAAACCTGTACCACTCTGTGTGTGATTTGAGGCTAGGACGGGGATTCACCTTCCAGCAGGACAATGACCACAAACAAACTGCTAAAGCAACACATGAGTGGTTTAAGGGGAAACATATAAATGTGTTGGAATGGCCTAGTCAAAGCCCAGACCTCAATCCAATAGAAAATCTGTGGTCAGACTTAAAGATTGCTGTTCACAAGCACAAACCATCCAACTTGAAGGAGCTGGAGCAGTTTTGCAAGGAGGAATGGGCAAAAATCCCAGTGGTAAGATGTAGCAAGCTCATAGAGACTTATCCAAAGTGACTTGGAGCTGTGATAGCCGCAAAAGGTGGCTCTACAAAGTATTGACTTTAGGGGGTGAATAGCTATGCACATTGACTTTTTCTGTTATTTTGTCCTATTTGTTGTTTGCTTCACAATTAAAAAAAAAACTCCAAAGTTGTAGGCATGCCCTGTAAATTAAATGATGCAAATCCTCAAACAATCCATGTTAATTCCAGGTTGTGAGGCAACAAAACATGAAAAATGCCAAGGGGGGGGTGAATACTTTTGCAAGGCACTGTATCATCACATTAAGAGGAACCTTTTGAAAAACCAGTCATTCCTACTTTTTATGATTATAATAAGTCATTGCCGGCTGGAGCCAAATTAAGGCTTCCCATTGCTCCATTTCAACCACCTGGTGGCTAAAATCTGGTCATTCTACTTGTTGTGAACTGCATACTATCCATTACATCCATTACATACACAACACATCTCCTGAGGAATGGGACATTGCGGTTTATGAGCCAGGAGAGCCGAAGAGGGACCCAAGAAGAGGAGGATCCGGGCTGTTCTGTGCAAATCCACTGCACAGGGCAGGTACGCATAACATGTTTGTTATTTTTATCTAAAAAAATAAAAGGATACTTTAGTATCCCTTTAAGGTTATAACCAACATGATTTTGTGGCGGCTTTAGGGTCACTCTTAAGCATGTTTTTATGTAACTTGGTTCTGGTTATGATTTTGTAACCTTTTTATTGGGCACCTGAATTTGACTTTTTAACATGATTTTATATCAATATAATTAATGATTTTTTTAAAATATTTGTGATCATCGCTATAGTAGATGGGTAGTCTTCCGTACTTCTACCCGAACAGAGCTTACTGTATGTATCTACTATATGATGCCAATAGTGATGCAGCGGAACTAAAACCCTGTCTCTTAAATAAATGAGTTCCAAATGATAAAACAAAAAAGTCCTTAAATATGTATGTGTGGCCAACCACCAGTGAAATCCAGATATCACAGCCTTCTCTTCAACAGATCACTCACGTGTCACTTGCATAACACCCAGTCAAGCATATGCTCTCACCTCCTGGGCTGGACCTTAATCAATAGTCAAGGTCAAACGCACGTTTGCCCCTCTAGGGCTATGATCCAACTGGCTCCTTGCTTGCAGTAACAATCACAAGTAAGAGGTCTGCCGAGGTCTGCCAATGGCTTAGAGCGCTGACAGGTGTGTTTTGGTGTTGGGGGGGTGGGGGTGGTGGGCTTTCACTTTGATCAGTTATTGATGAACTTTGGATACCTTTCCATTGACTAAGGGCCCTTTCAAACTGATCAGTTTTTCAGGTAAAAAAATGGAAGAAATGCGGAAGAAAAATGCATCCCTTTAAATCCTATGGAATTCTTCACACTAGTCAGTTGCGTTTTTAAAAGCCCTGCTTATTTAAATGGCCCTTTCACACTGATTAGTTTTGATGCGCTTTTGTTCAGGTGTGGAGAGTTCCATTTAAAAGAATGCATTTTTCTTCTGCTTTTCTTCTGCTTTTTTTAACTGAACAACTGAACAAAAACTGATCAGTGTGAAAGTAGCCAAGCTTTCCATATACTACATATCTATATGTTCAGCTCTGCCATCTGCTGGTTATTCCCCAGCTTTGCAGCTGAGGTTGCTGAAGCTCCATATCAGACCTTTAATCAGCAGTGTTTTAGTCCACATTTGTGACCATGTTTCATGTTACACCAATATTTAGGGTGTAGCATGAAATATGGTCATATTCCCCAGCCTTCCACACTCAAACTGCCCCCCTAATTACCTAAATCGCATGGTTCCTCTCCCTACAGCATTCTGTAATCTTTTTAATTTGGCTTGGCTGTGCATGGATCCATCTACATAGCTGTGTCATCTGTAAATAGAGCCAATGCATTCACAGGGATCTGTAATCGGAAGACTACAAGTCCCACTTGCCATTATAATGGATCTCAATGGAGTGCAAGTGCAGTGATGTCAAAATGTGCTTGCAGTGTAGTTGGTGTTTATCACTGTAATATCTACAAGAACTATTTGGTTGATCCTCTTTAAATAAACTGTACATGAATTTATCATTCAGACGAAACTTGTACGTGTAGGGCGAGTTTGCCATGCTTGGATACTTGTGACTTGTGAGCTATGGGAGTGCTTGGTTTGTGTGAGTCCGTAGTGTTCTGTGGGATTTATGACACTACACTATTCTAATACTTTTTCTACCTATGTGAGTGTAACCATTTCGTTTTTGATAAAAAGTTTTTAAGCGGTACTTCACTATTCCATGCATATGGGATTTCCATCTTGATGCATCCATCTGTGATCCGGATTCATATATGAGGACGGCAGTCTGGAGTGGATTATACAAAAGAACTTCAGACCTTCCATTAATCTTGGGGGTTGATTGTGATGGTGAGCTGCTGTCCTTAGGAATAAGGGATGTTTTGATTTCCACTTTAGCAGCACAATGGTGACAGGAAGATTTTCATTTGCATCTTGGGTGTTTAATCATGGTCTTATAGATGTTTTATAGACTATACCTTATTTATAAAAAAAAAAGATTGTATATTTCTTGTATGATATTCACATGTTTATATTTGCACGAGTTTATGTTGGCGTTCCTTTGCTATTGATTTAACATTGCATGTATATTATTTATAAGGTAGCTACTGATTTATCTTTAATTATTCGTTTTTGTTCATTTGTATGTTTAATATTTGGCTGCAGCACATTAATTTTGCATTTATTTAGACTGTACAGTTGTAGTTGTCCTTATTATGATAAATCTTTTTACCAAAGCTGCTGCAGGTCTATTTATAGACTACACCCACATGACCACACCCACCTGTTTGCTGGTAACGCCCACTGAGTTTTTACACCAGGTGCATGGCAACAACCAATCAGGTACATCCACATCACACGTAAGTATCTATAAAGGACTGGCACTCACAGTGTACAGAAACCCTATACTGTACCCATGCATGCAGGTTAACTGCTTCAGCCCCAGAAGATTTTACCCCCTTGCTGACCAGAGCACTTTTTGCGATTCGGCACTGCGTGCCTTTAACTGACAATTGCGCGGTCGTGCGAAGTTGCACCCAAACAAAATTGACGTCCTTTTTTCCCACAAATAGAGCTTTCTTTTGGTGGTATTTGATCGCCTTTGCAGTTTTTATTTTTTGCGCTATAAAAAAAAAGAGCAACAATTTTGAAAAAACGCAATATTTTTTACTTTTTGCTGTAATAAATATCCCCCAAAAATATATAAAAAAAACATTCTTTTTCCTCAGTTTAGGCCGATATGTATTCTTCTACATATTTTTGGTAAAAAAAACACAATAAGCGTATATTGATTGGTTTGCGCAAAAGTTATAGCGTCTACAAAATAGGGGATAGTTTTATGGCTTTTTTTATTATTATTTTTTTTTTTACTAGTAATGGCGGTGATCTGCGATTTTTATCGGGACTGCGACATTATGGCGGACAGAATAGGAGGAAATTTGCAACCAGTACATAAAAAGGTACAAAATTCACTTTAAAATACATCAATAAGTCATTCATATACAAGGCAAAAGTATCAACCCAAAGCTGCCTAAATCAAGTTGAGGTCAGACGGATAGATTTACAGCATACATCCCAACATGTTTCGGAGATTCACATTGATATATAATATTCCTTCATCAGGGGATTTACAGTTGGGTGATTTGATCCTTATCTGTAATATAAATTTAATTGTATAGTACAGGAATAATAATATTTTTGATATAGTAATGTAGGAAAATGCCAACAATTACACTTTACACAGTGTTCTATATCAAGACTAGTGATACTTACATAGATAACATTCGTTATAAATCATAACAGGGTAAAAATAGTGATGGAGGGAATACAGGCTGGCTGACAAGTCCACAAAAATAGAGGTTGGGCAGTCATGGATCTAGGGCCAATCACTGCAGCGCATCCACAAGAGACGCCTGATTGAAAGCTCAACAGCCAAGATGTACTGTGTAAGAAAATCATAGATAGAGGATATATTGGGTTAGTCCTACATGTAACATGAGGCGGCATATAGATAGGGGAATATGTATCCCTAGTTTGCCTATTTAAGTTAGAGTATTTACCTTTGGCTGTGTACATTCAAGACGCAGACCTCCGGGCGGCAGTCCATCGACTGACAAGTGCCAGCTGAGTGTCTGCGTCTTAAGTACTATACCTGATATGGAATCAGCCAATCAGTCTAGCTTCAGGCTGTGTAGGCTTGCCCCGTTTAGCCAGCTGTATGTGTAACAGCTGATTGCGGAGCTCAGAAGCGTCACCTAGACCCGGGCGTCCAGAAGGGCGTGATGACGTCACGGGTCGCTGCGTCACCGGCGGGCAGGAAGTCACCATCTGTCTGGCTAGCCGACAGTGGGGACACATAGAAGCTCCTCCCCGCGCACATGGCTTGGGCGGATACCAGGAAGATGCCGTGGTCCCCCAGCCATGTGCGGGTGGAGCCTACCCGCTGGGTGTCTGCGAACAAACAGGATGGCTCGTACGGTCCACACTGCACCACCTAGTGGACGAACATTCGTTTTACAGCCAGCATGTTGTACAACTTACATATACAAAGACAAAACACATTATACAATGTAATACCATGATAATAATACATAGTAAAGGGAGAACGGAAAAGAAAGCAGTGAATGTATAAGGAAAGAAGAAAAAAAAAGAAGACACGTCGGACACTTTTGACACATTTTTGGGACCTTTGGCATTTTATAAAATTTCATTGATTACTGTAAAAATGTCACTGGCAGTGAAGGGGTTACCCACTAGGGGGCAGTGAAGGGGTTAAGTGTGTCCTTGTGTGTGTTCTAAATGAAGGGGGGATGGGACTGTGCAGGGGAGATGACAAATCGCTGTTCATGCTCTGTATGAACAGACGATCTGCCTGTTCTTCCCTCAGAGAACCGGAAACTTTGTGTTTACACACACAGATCCCGGTTCTCCGTGTGATCTAGCGATCACAGGAGCCCGGTGGTGATCGCGGTAGCCCGGCGGTGATTGCGACTCGCATTGGCTCCGTGGGCGAGCCGGGGGCACGCGCCTCCGGCGGCGTGCATGCGCCCCCTAGAGGCCGTCTACGTTACCAACATAACATGATGGCGATTCGCGCAGCCAAGCCATGTTGCCGCAGTGCAACTGCTGCGGGTGGTCGGTAAGCGGTTAACTAGGACTGTTATTAAGTGTACCAATGCTCTTAAAGGCCCCAACAATAGCTGTCTGAAGAACATCTCAAAAGCCTGACCCTCCTGTAATAATTAGTCTGCTAGCCCCCTTTGTTTTCCAAGCTCACCCCCCCAAACCTGATATGTCAGAGGGGCTGTGATTTTTGAGAAGGTCAAGGCAAAGGTCAGAGGGGCTGTGATTTTTGAGAAGGTCAAGGCAAAGGTCAAGGCAGCTGAACTAGCTGGGGTGTAAAAAAAAGAGACTAGAATTGCATCTTCTGGCTGCATAGAAGATGACATAATATTATATAATATTTTATTTAAATTTTTTTTTAGTCGTGATCATAAAAGAAAATATGTATCAAACCATTGTACATGCTGGCTTAACATTACCATTCCCAAGTACCCTAAATCCATTATAATGGGGGGGGGCAATGTCTACTTCCTTTGCTGTGGGTACTGAACTCTAATTTTCACCCAGTTACCTCTTAAAGCTCAGTAGAGAAACTCCACACTCCCCATGTGTAAGGCTCAAATTGTTGAGAGATATACACTCACCGGCCACTTTATTAGGTACACCTTGCTAGTACCAGGCTGGGCCCCCTTTTGCCTTCAGAACTGCCTTAATTCTTCGTGGCATAGATTCAACAAGTTGTTTGAAACATTCCCCAGAGATTTTTATCCATATTGACATGATAGCATCACAAAGTTCTTGCAGATTTGTTGGTCGCACATTCATGATGCGAATCTCTCGTTCCACCACATCCCAAAGGTGCTCTATTGGATTGAGATCTGGTGACTGTGGAGGCCATTGGAGTACAGTGAACTAATTGTCATATTCAAGAAACCAGTTTGAGATGATTTGAGCTTTGTGACATGGTGCATTATCCTGCTGGAAGTAGCCATCAGAAGATGGGTACACTATAGTCACAAAGGGATGGACATGGTCAGCAACAATACTCAGGTAGGCCGTCGCATTTAAGCAATGCTCAATCGGTATTAAGGGGCCCAAAGTGTGCCAAGAAAATATCCCCCATACCAATACGCCACCACCAGCCTGAACCATTGATACAAGGCAGGATGGATCCATGCTTTAACATTTACACCAAATTTTGACCCTACCATGAAATAGAGACTCATCAGATCAGGCAACATTTTTCCAATATTCTATTGTCCAATTTTGTTGAGCCTGTTCAAATTGCAGCCTCGTTTTTCTGTTCTTAGTTGACAGGAGTGGCACCCAGTGTTGTCTCCTGCTGCTGTAGCCCATCTGCTTCAAGGTTCAATGTGTTGTGCGTTCAGAGATATTATTCTGCATAACTTGTAACAAGTGGCTATTTGAGTTACTGTTACCTTTCTATCACCTCTAAACTCTGACCTTTGACATCAACAAGGCATTTTTGTCCACACAACTGCTGTTCGCTGGATATTTTCTCTTTTTCTCATTTTCTGTAAACCCTAAAGATGATTGTGCGTGAAAATCCCAGTAGATCAGCAGTTTTTGAAATACTAAGACCAGGCCGTCTGGCGCCAACAACCATGCCACATTCAAAGTCACCTAAATTCGCCTTTGTTCCCCATTCTGATGCTCAGTTTGAACTTTAGCAAGTTGTCTTCTCCACTTCTAGATGCCTAAATTCATTGAGTTACTGTAATGTGAGGTGTACCTAATAAAGTGGCTGGTGAGTGTATATTGTGTGTAGGGATGAGTTTCGTGTTTGAGTCGAACCCATGTTCGACTCGAACATCGTCTGTTCGCCCGTTCGCCGAATTGCGAACGATACGGGCCGTTCGCGCCAAATTCATGTGGCGCGTCACGGCCCATAATTCACTGCGGCATCGCAGTGCATTGCTGGCTGATGATTAGCCAAGCATGCACTATGACCCGCATGCTTGGCCAATCACAGCGCCGTCTGAACAGAGAGCCGTAATTGGCCAAAGCCAAGGAGGCTTTGGCCAATTATGGCTCAGGGGATTTAGTACACGCCCCACACTATATAAGGCCGCCTGCACGGCGGCCCTGTGTAGTGTGTGTTCCGGCGTTCATAGATAGAGAGAGAGAGAGACAGACAGTGTCATTTGATTTGAGTTAGATAGATTAGGCAGAACAGTCAGTCAGTTAGCTGCACTTACAGTGTATTGTGTATATATATGCATCCCAGGTGTTGCATATATATATATACACTGTATTCAGTTTAGCTAGATCCATTCCTGTTATCTTCTTACTGACAGGCAGGCTTGTCTTGTTACAGTATTTACAGCTACCTGAAGAAAATTGCTGGTGTTCTTTTGATCCTATTAGTACCACAGTGAGGCAGCTAGACTATTTACAGTTAGTGCGGTGCGTCCTGCTCACAGTGTTCAGCTAAAACTACAAGTTAGTGTAGTGCGTCCACCTCACAGTGTTCAGCTAAACCTAGAAGTTAGTGCGCTGTGTCCTGCTCACAGTGTTCAGCTAAAACTACAAGTTAGTGCGGTGCGTCCACCTCACAGTGTTCAGCTAAACCTAGAAGTTAGTGCGGTGCGTCCTGCTCACAGTGTTCAGCTAAAACTACAAGTTAGTGCTGTGCGTCCTGCTCACAGTGTTCAGCTAAACCTACAAGTTAGTGTAGTGAGACCTCTGCACAGTGTTCATCTAAAGCTACAAGTTAGTGCAGTGCGCCCTGCTCACAGTGTTCAGCTAGATCCGTTCCTGTTATCTTCTTACTGACAGGCAGGCTTGTCTTGTTACAGTATTTACAGCTACCTGAAGAAAATTGCTGGTGTTCTTTTGATCCTATTAGTACCACAGTCAGGCAGCTAGACTATTTACAGTTAGTGCAGTGCGTCCTGCTCACAGTGTTCAGCTAAAACTACAAGTTAGTGGGGTGCGTCCTGCTCACAGTGTTCAGCTAAACCTACAAGTTAGTGGGGTGCGTCCTGCTCACAGTGTTTAGCTAAACCTACAAGTTAGTGTGGTGCGTCCACCTCAGTGTGTTCAGCTAAACCTAGAAGTTAGTGCGGTGCATCCTGCTCACAGTGTTCAGCTAAAACTACAAGTTAGTGTAGTGCGTCCACCTCACAGTGTTCAGCTAAACCTAGAAGTTAGTGCGGTGCGTCCTGCTCACAGTGTTCAGCTAAAACTACACGTTAGTGTAGTGCGTCCGCCTCACAGTGTTCAGCTAAACCTAGAAGTTAGTGCGGTGCGTCCTGCTCACAGTGTTCAGCTAAAACTACAAGTTAGTGTGGTGCGTCCACCTCACAGTGTTCAGCTAAACCTACAAGTTAGTGCGGTGCGTCCTGCTCACAGTGTTCAGCTAAAACTACAAGTTAGTGCGGTGCATCCACCTCACAGTGTTCAGCTAAACCTAGAAGTTAGTGCGGTGCGTCCACCTCACAGTGTTCAGCTAAAACTACAAGTTAGTGTAGTGCGTCCACCTCACAGTGTTCAGCTAAACCTAGAAGTTAGTGCGGTGCATCCTGCTCACAGTGTTCAGCTAAAACTAAAAGTTAGTGTAGTGCGTCCACCTCACAGTGTTCAGCTAAACCTAAAAGTTAGTGCGGTGCGTCCTGCTCACAGTGTTCAGCTAGATCCATTCCTGTTATCTTCTTACTGACAGGCAGGCTTGTCTTGTTACAGTATTTACAGCTACTTGAAGAAAATTGCTGGTGTTCTTTTGATCCTATTAGTACCACAGTCAGGCAGCTAGACTATTTACAGTTAGTGCAGTGCGTCCTGCTCACAGTGTTCAGCTAAAACTACAAGTTAGTGGGGTGCGTCCTGCTCACAGTGTTCAGCTAAACCTACAAGTTAGTGGGGTGCGTCCTGCTCACAGTGTTCAGCTAAACCTACAAGTTAGTGTGGTGCGTCCACCTCACAGTGTTCAGCTAAACCTACAAGTTAGTGCGGTGCATCCTGCTCACAGTGTTCAGCCAAAACTACAAGTTAGTGCTGTGCGTCCACCTCACAGTGTTCAGATAAACCTAGAAGTTAGTGCGGTGCATCCTGCTCACAGTGTTCAGCTAAAACTACAAGTTAGTGTAGTGCGTCCACCTCACAGTGTTCAGCTAAACCTAGAAGTTAGTGCGGTGCATCCTGCTCACAGTGTTCAGCTAAAACTACAAGTTAGTGCTGTGCGTCCTGCTCACAGTGTTCAGCTAAACCTACAAGTTAGTGTAGTGAGACCTCTGCACAGTGTTCATCTAAAGCTACAAGTTAGTGCAGTGCGTCCTGCTCACACTGTTAAGCTAAAACTACAAGTTAGTGCGGTGCGTCTACCTCACAGTGTTCAGCTAAACCTAGAAGTTAGTGCGGTGCGTCCTGCTCACAGTGTTCAGCTAAAACTACAAGTTAGTGCGGTGCATCCACCTCACAGTGTTCAGCTAAACCTAGATGTTAGTGCGGTGCGTCCTGCTCACAGTGTTCAGCTAAAACTACAAGTTAGTGCTGTGCGTCCTGCTCACAGTGTTCAGCTAAAACTACAAGTTAGTGTAGTGAGACCTCTGCACAGTGTTCATCTAAAGCTACAAGTTAGTGCAGTGCGTCCTGCTCACAGTGTTCAGCTAGATCCGTTCCTGTTATCTTATTACTGACAGGCAGGCTTGTCTTGTTATGCCGCGTACACACGAGCGGACTTTCTATCCTACTTGGTCCGGCACACTTTCCGACGGACTTTGTCCGCCAGGTGCGCCGGACTTTAAAACGAACGGACTTGCCCACACACGCCGGGATTTTCCGGCGGGCTAAGTCCGCCCGTCTTTCCGACGGACTTTCGCCGGAGTTCCGGCGGACTTTCAGAATGAACGGACTTGCCCACACACGGACAAGTCCGTTCATTTTGAACGTGACTCAGGTGCGACGGGACTAGAGAAGGATGTCAATCTTGCCGCTTTTATCGGCGAGATTGACACCTTGCTAGCCCCGTCGCGGGGCATACCAGGCCCTTAGGTCTGGTATGGATTATAAAGGGGAACCCCGCTACGCCGAAAAAACGGCGTGGGGTCCCCCTAAAATCCATACCAGACCCCGATCCAAGCACGCAGCCTGGCCGGTCAGGAAAGGGGGTGGGGACGAGCGAGCGGCCCCCCCCCTCCTGAACCGTACCAGGCCGCATGCCCTCAACATGGGGGGTGGGTGCTTTGGGGGAGGGGGGCGCCCTGCGCCCCCCCCCCCAAAGCACCTTGTCCCCATGTTGATGAGGACAAGGGCCTCTTCCCGACAACCCTGGCCGTTGGTTGTCGGGGTCTGCGGGCGGGGGCTTATCGGAATCTGGGAGCCCCCTTTAATAAGGGGGCCCCCAGATCCCGGCCCCCCACCCTATGTAAATGAGTATGGGGTACATGGTACCCCTACCCATTTACCTAGGAAAAAAGTGTAAGTAATAAAACACACTACACAGGTTTTTAAAATATTTTATTAAACAGCTCCGGGGGGGGGATCTTCCTCCGGCTTCGGGGGTCTTCTTCCGGCTTCGGGGGTCCCTCCGCTTCATCTTCTCCCGGCGTCCGGTTGGTTCTTCTCCGCTCTCCGGCCTCTTCTCCCGGTGTCGCAGGTCTTCGGCCGGCCCCTCCGCTCTCTTCATGTAGCTCTATTGCGAGCGGAGGTCCGGACTTCTTGGCTTCTTGGCTTCTTGGCTTCTCTTCTCTTCTCTTCCCCCAGATGTTGACACGACGCTCTCTCCGGCTGGACTGGTCTCTGAGGGCTGCGTTGTGACTTATATAGGCGGAGACCCCGCCCCCATATGATGTCACAGTCCCTGGGCATGCTGGGACTGTGACGTTTTAGGGGGCGTGGTCGACCACGCCCCCTAAAACGTCACAGTCCCAGCATGCCCAGGGACTGTGACATCATATGGGGGCGGGGTCTCCGCCTATATAAGTCACAACGCAGCCCTCAGAGACCAGTCCAGCCGGAGAGAGCGTCGTGTCAACATCTGGGGGAAGAGAAGAGAAGAGAAGCCAAGAAGCCAAGAAGCCAAGAAGTCCGGACCTCCGCTCGCAATAGAGCTACATGAAGAGAGCGGAGGGGCCGGCCGAAGACCTGCGACACCGGGAGAAGAGGCCGGAGAGCGGAGAAGAACCAACCGGACGCCGGGAGAAGATGAAGCGGAGGGACCCCCGAAGCCGGAAGAAGACCCCCGAAGCCGGAGGAAGATCCCCCCCCCGGAGCTGTTTAATAAAATATTTTAAAAACCTGTGTAGTGTGTTTTATTACTTACACTTTTTTCCTAGGTAAATGGGTAGGGGTACCATGTACCCCATACTCATTTACATAGGGTGGGGGGCCGGGATCTGGGGGCCCCCTTATTAAAGGGGGCTCCCAGATTCCGATAAGCCCCCGCCCGCAGACCCCGACAACCAACGGCCAGGGTTGTCGGGAAGAGGCCCTTGTCCTCATCAACATGGGGACAAGGTGCTTTGGGGGGGGGGGGCGCAGGGCGCCCCCCTCCCCCAAAGCACCCACCCCCCATGTTGAGGGCATGCGGCCTGGTACGGTTCAGGAGGGGGGGGGGCCGCTCGCTCGTCCCCACCCCCTTTCCTGACCGGCCAGGCTGCGTGCTCGGATCGGGGTCTGGTATGGATTTTAGGGGGACCCCACGCCGTTTTTTCGGCGTAGCGGGGTTCCCCTTTATAATCCATACCAGACCTAAGGGCCTGGTATGCCCCGCGCTCGCCGCAATAGGAAGATTTGTTTTTCCTATTGCAGCGAGCGCGAGATGCAATACCATCCCCTCGTGTCGTATTTGGTCCGTCGGACCAGCCTACACACGAGCGGGCTTTCCGTCGGACCAGCACACACACGAGCGGACTTTCCGCCCGAAACTGAGTCCGACGGAAAGATTTCAAACATGTTTAAAATCTAGGTCCGGCGGGCTTTTGGGAAGAAGTCCGCCGGAAAAGTCCGCCGCCGCCCACACACGGGCGGATTGTCCGGCACACTCTGGTCCGCCGGACCAAGTATGCCGGAAAGTCCGACCGTGTGTACGCGGCATTACAGTATTTACAGCTACCTGAAGAAAATTGCTGGTGTTCTTTTGATCCTATTAGTACCACAGTCAGGCAGCTAGACTATTTACAGTTAGTGCAGTGCGTCCTGCTCACAGTGTTCAGCTAAAACTACAAGTTAGTGGGGTGCGTCCTGCTCACAGTGTTCCGCTAAACCTACAAGTTAGTGGGGTGCGTCCTGCTCATAGTGTTCAGCTAAACCTACAAGTTAGTGTGGTGCGTCCACCTCACAGTGTTCAGCTAAACCTACAAGTTAGTGCGGTGCGTCCTGCTCACAGTGTTCAGCTAAAACTACAAGTTAGTGCGGTGCGTCCACCTCACAGTGTTCAGCTAAACCTAGAAGTTAGAGTGATGCGTCCTGCTCACAGTGTTCAGCTAAAACTACAAGTTAGTGTAGTGCGTCCACCTCACAGTGTTCAGCTAAACCTAGAAGTTAGTGCGGTGCGTCCTGCTCACAGTGTTCAGCTAAAACTACAAGTTAGTGCTGTGCGTCCTGCTCTCAGTGTTCAGCTAAACCTACAAGTAAGTGTAGTAAGACCTCTGCACAGTGTTCATCTAAAGCTACAAGTTAGTGCAGTGCGTCCTGCTCACAGTGTTCAGCTAAAACTACAAGTTAGTGCGGTGCGTCCACCTCACAGTGTTCAGCTAAACCTAGAAGTTAGTGCGGTGCGTCCTGCTCACAGTGTTCAGCTAAAACTACAAGTTAGTGCGGTGCGTCCACCTCACAGTGTTCAGCTAAACCTAGAAGTTAGTGCGGTGCGTCCTGCTCACAGTGTTCAGCTAAAACTACAAGTTAGTGCTGTGCGTCCTGCTCACAGTGTTCAGCTAAACCTACAAGTTAGTGTAGTGAGACCTCTGCACAGTGTTCATCTAAAGCTACAAGTTGGTGCAGTGCGTCCTGCTCACAGTGTTCAGCTAGATCCATTCCTGTTATCTTCTTACTGACAGGCAGGCTTGTCTTGTTACAGTATTTACAGCTACCTGAAGAAAATTGCTGGTGTTCTTTTGATCCTATTAGTACCACAGTCAGGCAGCTAGACTATTTACAGTTAGTGCAGTGCGTCCTGCTCACAGTGTTCAGCTAAAACTACAAGTTAGTGGGGTGCGTCCTGCTCACAGTGTTCAGCTAAACCTACAAGTTAGTGGGGTGCGTCCACCTCACAGTGTTCAGCTAAACCTTCAAGTTAGTGTGGTGCGTCCTGCTCACAGTGTTCAGCTAAAACTACAAGCTAGTGGGGTGCTTCCTGCTCACAGTGTTCAGCTAAACCTACAAGTTAGTGGGGTGCGTCCACCTCACAGTGTTCAGCTAAACCTACAAATTAGTGCGGTGAGTCCTGCTCACAGTGTTCAGCTAAAACTACAAGTTAGTGCTGTGCGTCCTGCTCACAGTGTTCAGCTAAAACTACAAGTTAGTGTGGTGCGTCCACCTCACAGTGTTCAGCTAAAACTACAGGGGGTTTGTAATTACAATTTTTGATGCAATACTTTGCAGCAGGGCTCATTTCTGGGTTCCAACTAGAGTATCTGTGAGGGGTTGCAGTGTTGTGGCACCAGCACCAGTGCCTAAGGCCCAATTTTTAAGCCCCTGTTTAACAGGGGCTTGTAATTACAATTTTTGATGCAATACTTTGCAGCAGGGCTCATTTCTGCATTCCAACTAGAGTATCTGTGAGGGGTTGCAGTGTTGTGGCACCAGCACCAGTGCCTAAGGCCTAATTTTTCAGCCCCTGTTCAACAGGGGCATGTAATTACAATTCTTGATCTAATATTTCACAGCAGGGCCCTGTGAGGGCTTACAGTGTTGTGGCCACAACAACACCTAAGGCCCAAATTTCTGCTGAGTATATAGGGCAGGCCCCTACTTTCAAACAACTAACTTACAAACGACTCCTACTTGCAAACGGAAGGAGACAACAGGAAGTGAGATGAAATCTACCCCTAGGAAGGGAAATTCTCTTCTGTAAGAGTTAATATGGGAAAAACATTTCTCCTTTCCACTGATGCTTTCCAATCCTTGTTCCACAAAAAACATTTGTCATTGGGACAAAAAGTGAGGTGAAATCTTCTGAAGAGGAGGAAAGACAGCAAAACAAATGTCACAGGGGTGATAACCCTTCCCTATGTTTTCCAAAAAGCTTAAAAAAGATTTTTTGGCTGGACGTTAAAAATGTACCCGTTAAAAATTACAAACAGATTCTACTTAACAACAAACCTACAGTCCCTGTCTTGTTTGCACCGCCTGTATACTGCTGTTCAGAGTATATAGGGCCTGGTGGCCCCACACCTTTCCTTATTTTAATTTGGGTGCTGGGTTCCCCTTAATATCCATACAAGACCCAAAGGGACTGGTAATGGACTGGGGGGTACCCATGCCGTTTGTCTCACTGATTTTCATCCATATTGCCAGGACCCGACATTACATTAAACCCGCAAGCAGTTTTAAATGAGATCTTTTCCTTTAAAAATGACATTTTGTGCAGGGACTGTTCTAAACACGGGAAACATGCGCCAATTTACAGGCATACTATAGACACACCCCAGGTACGATATTTAAAGAAATATTTCACTTTTTTTGCATTCATACATGTCCCCTGGGGTGGGACCCGGGTCCCCAAACCCTTTTTAGGACAATACCATGCAAATTAGCCTTTAAAATGAGCACTTTTGATTTTGAACGTTCGAGTCCCATAGACGTCAATAGGGTTCTAACGTTCGTGCAAGTTTTCGGTCCGTTTGCAGGTTCTGGTGCGAACCGAACCGGGGGGTGTTCGGCTCATCCCTAATTGTGTGTATATTATACAGATTTTATTAGGTAAATTTATAAATCCTCTATATTACTAGCAGAAGATGTTACACTCACTTGGTGCCTTATCTGCACTAAATTAGTCTCAGAACCTGTGTAATTCATATGTGTTCGGGTTTAAAGGGATGAGGTGGCAACCCTAAGTAAGCATAACCATACCAAGTTACTTGCAATCCAAGATTTTACTGTATTTGAAAATGTCATTGATCAAATATGGCGATGTGGCCATATTGGGTCAATGATGTCACCAGCATCCCTTCTTCTTTGTTATGTGCGACAGTGGAACAGGGAATTCCTTGGATGATTGGGCCCTCAGCCTGCTATCATGTGACAGCTTCCCGTGGGTTTGGGCTAACCTTGCTAACCTCTGTACCACCACTTTGCAGCCATTTCTTTTCTTTTATGATTTATTAGGTGAACATTTTTCTATTATTTGCTTGTGTAAAAAAGTAGGCTTTTCTTTTAGGGTTTATATATACAGCATATATTTTTTATGGGTGGGAGGGATAAAATATTTGAATTTGTCTTGCTATTGACCTTCTTTAAGCCTGACATGAATTGCTGCAGCTTAAATGTCTGGGAGAAAGGTGCCACACCAGACATGAGCTACTGTCATTTTTCCAAGTTAAGAAACGGCTAACAAACCTGCTGTCCAATTTTCATCAGAGTAACCTAACACATGTGCCTTGCCTGGTCCAATTACTAGACCTCATAGTGCAGCACTTTCTGTCAAAGTACCATGGATTCCAAGCCATGCTTCACCATACAGGAGGGTTTACACACAATTTTTAAGCACTCCTACCAGGCCATGTCTCATCTGGCAGAGAAGCAAGCATCAATACTAGCTGCCAGCCAAGTCATCTTCTAGGACAACTTAATCAATGAGATAGTCTCCTTCCACCATGAAATGCATGATCCACTTTTTTCAATAAATGTCTCTGTACCCCCTTGGGTCCTCAATTTTAGTGTGTCCTCCAGCCAGTATATACATATCGCCCGTTTGTTATTTTTATACAGGCCGTCTGGTGGGGTACAGAGGCCACCTGAATGCGGCCATCCTTGGAACAGGGGCTTTGCAGGATTGACTTCATTCAGGACAAGAGTTTTTTTGTTTTGTTCGGAGGTTCTAAGAAAGACTCAAGAGCATCTAAAGGCACTATTGCAAGATGGTTAAAATAAGCCATTTAAGAAGCTTACACAGCAGCTGCTTTACAGCCCCCAATGTGGTTGAAAGCTCATTCAACCAGAGTGACAGCGACCTCCTGGGCAGAGAAAGCTGGTGCCTCCCCTGGACAGATCTGCAGAGCTGCAACATGGTCCAGTTTCAATACTTTTGCTATACACTACCGGTTAGACCTAGCCTCCAATATGGACCAGGCATTTGGAAGAAAGGTCTTACACGCGGCAGTCCCCCCCCCCAATGTACACATTTCTATTTAATCCTTTCTTGTTAACCTGTCCTGGAAAATGACTTGGGGAAATACAGTTATTTACCTGGTATCTGAATTTCAAGGAATCTTCCAGGACAGCGCATTTCCCTCCCGATTAGTAAGTTTTTGGGGGGATTTTGCTGTTATTCGTCACTAATGTGGATTTTGCTGCTCTTCTGTCATATGTTCGATTTTTGGCCTTCTGTTATATTCCAATACTAAGGACCTGAGGGGGTACAGAGACCTTTAATGAAAAAAGTAGATTATGTGTTTCCTGGTGGGAGGAGCCTATCCCTCATGTTAAGCTGTCCTGGAAGATTCCTGTAAATTCAGTTAGCAGGTAAATAACTGAAATTATTTAGATTGGGTGCTGCTGTATGTATTCTAAGCAAAAATAATAATAATAATAATAATAATAATAATAATAATTTCACAACTAAATATACACTTCCAGAGTACAGTGTCTCCGAGGCTCTCTGTGAACATCATACTGTTCCGTAACGCCACATACAGCTTTAAAGCATTGCCCAAACCTGTAATTTAAAGGATTTTTGTATCTTCAATGTAGCTCTCATAAACACATGATATGGCCTTCTCCCCGCTGATTGCTATTTTTTTTTTAGTTCTAGCATTGGTATAGTATGTCCCTCATGGCAGTGCCTTGTTTACTATGCCTCTTTTTTGAAAATAGTTTGTTTATTAGCCCTGCAAAAGACAAGAATTTAATATCAAAGAGGTTGAAGTTTCATGAAATTGGACAAAAATAAAATCCAGGCAGATTTGCTCATCCCTACCAGTGAGTTAGCTGGAAGGGAGCACAGTGGTGCGACAGTCTAACACAAGAAAAAAAACATGTCAACTTGTTACTTTGATGTTTGAAATTCATTTTCTAAATTATTTTGGGTACCTTAGTCTCTGTCACCGCTGCACAGATTCACCAAGGACCAGTTAAAAGAAATCAGTTGTATCCTATGTCTTCTGCAGTATTTTGATACTTATATTATTATGATAGGTGTGCACCTTGCTTTTCCAGACTTTATTAAACCCCAGTGTCCTACAAATATTCTGATTGAAGCTTCATATTGTATCTATGGCAGCCAGCATAGCTTCAAAATGCCATATGTGAAACAAAAAATAATTTAAAAACTAGCACTGTACAAAAATAACAATAACCTATTTTATTTCTCACATCTGAACTTGTGGCAACTGTAGTTATCTGACAGATAATGCTACCCTCGTTGTGCATTAATGTTCTCTTATGAGGCAATGAAGGATGGTAAACTTGTTATCAGAGTCGTCTGCTTATATTTTAGCACAGTCATTCAACAGGTTTATCATTTTTCAGCAGGTCTTTACTTCAGGCTCAAAAAAAAAGAATCTGCCAGAATTTTGCCGGTTAAAATAAGATGAGGATGAGCAGAATGTGTATTATGGCATTTTACCCTTGGTGTTTTTAATTCCTACAATACAACTGTTGTATTCATGCAGCCAGGTCAAACTATTGAGCGTATATACAGTATATTGTATTGAAAGAGAGAGAGAGAGAGAGAGAGAGAGAGAAAGAGAAGAGCGATGAAAGGAAACAGAGAAAGAAGGAGAAAGAGAAAAATCCTGCCTAATGCCGCGTACACACGGTCGGACTTTTCGACCGGACTGGTCTGACAGACTTTCCAGCGTACTTTCGACGGACCTTTGACAGACTTCCGACAGACTTTCTAGGGAACGGACTTGCCTACACACGATCACACCAAAGTCCGATGGATTCGTACGTGATGACGTACACCGGACTAAAATAAGGAAGTTTATAGCCAGTAGCCAATAGCTGCCCTAGCGTCGGTTTTTGTCCGTCGGACTAGCATACAGACGAGCGGATTTCTGGGTCCGGCTGAGTTATGACATAAAGATTTGAAGCAAGTTCCAAATCTAAAGTCCGTCAGATTTGCAACTGGATAAGTCCGCTGAAGGTCCGGTGAAGCCCACACACGATTGGATTGTCTGCCGGCTTTGGTCCGTTGACGTCCATCGGACCAGTCCGATCGAAAAGTCCGACCGTGTGTACGCGGCATAAGAGTGGACATTGCAATATCCCCTCTAATTCCCTGTTTCTTAACCCTCAGTGTGGGTTCTCCTCTAAAACTGCCTTCATTAAGGTTATCAGTAAGGTACTGATTGGGAAATCTAAAGGCCGCTTATTTAAACTCATTTTTCTAGATTTGTTTTTAGCCTTTGACACCTAACAACTGTTTGCTACATTAATCATGGATCTCTCTTCTTTTTCTTCAGATGTTGCTTTTCTCTGTCACTTGCTTCGCTGATTGCCAATTACACAAATAATTCAGTTTAGGTTCACACTGCTCCGACATGAAAGTCCCACAACTGCTGGTTCCACTTTGCCCTGCAACATCGGTCAGACTTTAATGAACAGGATCAGACTTGAGATGAATGCAACTTGGGTCTGGTATGGATTTGAGGTTTTTTAATACATTTTGCAGTGCTAGCATTGCCTCTGAACACAAGTTGCATGTCACAAGTCGGATCAGTTAAGATGCTGATCCAACTTGGATATCACTTGAATGATTTTCAATAGACTGAAATCATACCCAAGTCAGACCAAAGTAGTGCAGGAATCTTTCCAAAGTCAGACTGACACAAGTTGGACCAGTTAAGACAGGTCTCATACGGAATCATTGATTTAAACACGTCATGTGACACGTGCTCTCAAAGTCTCATTCCTCTAATGTCCTTTCACACTCTGTTATTTGGGCATCTCACAAGCTTTTCCATTTTCTTGGAATTCTTTCCACACTCTTTTTGGTGCTCTTAACCATCAAGACCTTCAAACAAATAATTAAAGTGGTATTAAACCCAAAAACAAAAATATATTAAATTGCAGCTCAGCAATTCTTAGATGTGCTGGCTGCATTCATTTTCTTTTCTACTTTCTTTCTTTCTTTTTCTAGGGTTTTTTCCACTGTTTTCACTTGGTTATCCAGCCAGTAAGTTTGTTGTTTTTCAATTTACCTTAACGGACCAAGCTGTCTAGACAAAGTAACAGTTAGAAATTTGAGACAAACCATTTAACACTTATGGGGTGTTTACAATAATCAGCTTTTATTAATTTCTGTAAAAACCTTTATCCCAAAAGGAAAAAAAACTATTGCTGTAACTCCTTATAAACTGTTAGTTGGAGTTCAGCTTCATTTGCTTAGTCAAGTCCATCTAAATCTGCTAGTCTAACACTATCCTTTCCCTAAACTGACAACCCAAATCTATCTGTCTACTCCTCACCTCACTCCTTCAGTCTCCTCTCGCATTACTAACTTACTAACTGACATATCAGCATGGATGTCGCACCACTTTCTTAAACTAAATCTCTCTAAAACTGTATTATTAATCCCGCCTGTGCCCCCCTCCATGACTTTTCCATCAAAATCAACAATGCAACCATCAGTCCCTCCCCTCACGCCAAGGTACTAGATGTAATCCTAGACTCTGACTTGTCATTTCAGCCTAAGATCCAATCGTTGTCAAAAGTTTGTAGAAAAATTCACCTCCGTAACATCTCTAAAATTTGCCCCTTTTTAACACATGAAACCACCAAGCTCCTCATTCACTCCCTTGTTATCTCTCGCCTTGACTATTGCAACTTTCTCATTGGCCTACCTCTCCATAGGCTATCCCCTCTTCAGTCTATCATGAATGCTGCTGCCAGACTTATCCACCTTACCAACCGCTCAGTGTCTGCCAACCCTCTCCTCCAATCCCTACACTGGCTCCCAATCACCCAGCGAATTAAATTCAAAATACTAATCACAACATACAAAGCCATTCACAACTCTGCCCCGAGCTACATCACTAATCTTGTCTCCAAATATCACCCAAATCATCCTCTCCGCTCTTCTCAAGACCTCCTGCTCTCAAGCTCTCTCATCTCCTCCTCCCATGCTCGTCTCCAGGATTTCTCCAGAGCCTCTCCCATCCTCTGGAACTCACTGCCTCCATCTATCCGGCTATCCCCTACTCTTGCTACCTTCAGGCGATCCCTGAAAACTCATCTCTTCAGGAAAGCCTATCACGTCTCCAACTAATCTCCTACCACTTCCAACAGCTCATTCCCCACAGTTACAACCTTTTGTATCACCTGCCCTACCCTATTAGATTGTAAGCTCTTCTGAGCAGGGCCCTCTTGATCCTCTTGTATTTTATTGTATTATAACTGTATTGTCTCCCTTTTATATTGTAAAGCGCTGCGTAAACTGTTGGCGCTATATAAATCCCGTATTATTATTATTATTATAATAAGCTTGATGAAATGACCATCTGATATCACCCAGCACATATGTTAGGGGTTATAGAGCTTTTTGCCCCGCTGCTTGGTGTACAAGAACAAGACATATTGGATTTCAATTTCAGGAGCCTATTTCCCAACTACAAAGAGGTGTTAATAAAGTATGAGTAAGTTAGAGTCATGAAGAAGTGGTTGAAACTGTATTCTGTGTAATTATGCTTTTTAGCTATCACAGCAGTGCTATATGTAGCAATCCATTGTTAGTGTTTATTATGTTTTATAATTTGTTATTTATGTACCACAAGTGAAGTGGTTTTGAAATAATACCTTGACATTTAGATGTTTGTACCTGGGCATAGTTCTGTAGCATACAGTAGTAGATTGTGTGCCCAGTTTATTTGGATAGATTTCTATTAAACTCTTTAGGGATCCCTGCTACTGTGCAGTCAGAGCCAACATGTAGATCAAATATTGTCAATCTTTTTGTCACAATTTAAAAATAATTTTTAGGAATCAAGGAACCCCCATTTAAAGTTATTATATGTACAACTCATGCTACCTAGAGTAATTGACACACACACCAGATCACTTTTAAACATTTTAACACCCCTGCTCTATTCATCAAAATTTGTTGCGTAATAATTAAAAAACGAATGCCCTATTCTGTGCTCACCAGCACCCCCTTCTAAAACTCTCTTCATACTCTTCTTCCTCTGATGGGAAGATCCTTAATGCTGCTCTCTGCTGTGTTTTCTTGTTAGTCCAGGGTGTGAGGCAGAGCCTTAATGCCATATGCTCACAGGAAGTAGGTTAGATCACCCTGGGCATTATAATAGTCAGAGCCTCAGACATGAAAAATTTTAATCCCATTACATTGGTGGTCTGTGGGAAGAATTCCTCTTACACCAATAAGAAGAATGCCCTGTTACATTGAAGGTCACTAGAATGGTTGCCCCTCTTACAGACAGCTAAAATTAGAGGCAGCAAAAAATTTGTGTCAGTGGTTACCAATAGGAAGATGCTTCACTGGTCACAGTGACAGTACTGGAGCTACAGTATATAGGCACCATCAAGTGGTTAACCAATCCACTAATGATAACTGTTCAAGAGGCTTCTAACAACTTCTAGAGGAAGCGTATCAAACTGATGTTTTTTGGGTGATATGTGTACCTCTTACTCCTTTTCTTTTTAGCCCTCAGTCAGTTTATGCCAGCTTTCTCAATCTTTTCAACACAGAGGAACCCTGGAAATAATGTTCTAGTCTCAAGGATCCCCTGCTAAAAGTTACAATAGCTACAACTCATAATATGTTAGTGTGATGGTCAATGTGAAGAATTCTCCTTACAATTTTGGTCATTGGGAAGAATTACCCCTTGCAGATAGCTAAACAAAAATGGTGTTAGTGGGAACTTTTCTGAGAGACAGAAAATCCTCATTGCTTATGAAATCCCTGGCAACCTCTGGAGGAACACTGGTTGGGAAACCCTGATCTAAACAGAGTAAGGGCCCCAACTATTCTCCATTTTATACAAACCACACGTCCTGACAGAAAATATAATTTTAAATACATTATAAAATGTTTTCTGGCTCCCCTCTCTTTGGTAATATATGACAAGTTGCAATTATTGCTATAATGTTAATTGCCTAAATTGTTCTCATTATGCTTAATACTGCATTCTTAAAGATTTTGTTCCACTCAGTTTGGCTCACTTATTGAGTCTGAGGAACCTTTAGTTGAGAAATGTTGTTCTAGACCTGTCTTTTTACCATGAGGAACCCATGAAATTGCTTTGAGGCCTTAGGGAACCCCTGCTAAGATTATTCAGCCTGTAGTTCATTGTACCTTAACATGATCAGAAAGATGTAGACATAATAAATAAAATAACAAAGAATTTGGTAAGGCCTAATGGTCAGCAGAAAAAAATACCCCATTACAGTACATAGTTAGTCAGTTTGAAAAAAGACACAAGTCCATCTAATTCAACCAATAAAATTTTTTTTTTTAAAAATCATACAATCCCACAGTTGATCCAGAGAAAGGCGAAAAACCGCAGCAAAGCATGATCCAATTTGCTACGGCAGAGGAAAAAAATTCTTCCTGGTCCCCCAAGAGGCAATCGGATATTCTCTGGATCAACTTTACCTATAAATATTAGTACCCAGTTATATTATGTACATTTAGGAAAGAATCCAGGCCTTTTTTAAAGCAATCTACTGAGCTGGCCAGAATCACCTCTTGAGGGAGTCTATTCCACATTTTCACAGCTCTAATAGGGCGTACACACGGTCGGACTTTGTTCGGACATTCCGACAACAAAATCCTAGGATTTTTTCCGACGGATGTTGGCTCAAACTTGTTTTGTCTACACACGGTCGCACAAAGTTGTCGGAAAATCCGATCGTTCTAAACGCGGTGACGTAAAACACGTACGTCGGGACTATAAACGGGGCAGTGGCCAATAGCTTTCATCTCTTTATTTATTCTGAGCATGCGTGGCACTTTGTCCGTCGGATTTGTGTACACACGATCAGAATTTCCGACAACGGATTTTGTTGTCGGAAAATTTTATCTCCTGCTCTCCAACTTTGTGTGTCGGAAAATCCGATGGAAAATGTCCGATGGAGCCCACACACGGTCGGAATTTCCGACAACACGCTCCGATCGGACATTTTCCATCGGAAAATCCCACCGTGTGTACGGGGCATAACTGTGAAGAAACCTTTCTGTATTTGGAGATGAAATCTCTTTTCCTTCAGACATAAAAAGTGCCCCCTTGTCCTCTGTGATGACCTTAAAGTGAATACCTCAACACCAAATTCACCATATGGACCCCTTATGTATTTGTACATGTTGATCATACCCCCCCCTTAATCTCCTCTTCTCAAGAGAGAATAAATTCAGTTCCTCTAATCGTTCATCATAGCTGAGCTCCTCAATGCCTCTTTTCAGTTTGGTTGCCCTTCTCTGCACCTTCTCCAGTTACACGATATCCCTTTTGAGAACTGGTGCCCAAAACTGAACTGCAAATTCCAGGATGAGGTCTTACTAATGATTTGTACGTGGGCAGTTGGAAGAATGCCTGTGGTTACAAGTGGAGAGGTTTCACTGGTCCCATGCCAATTGCTCTGCTGAGTAATGTTGGTATCAGAACTATGCAGGAACCTTCAGGCAGTAGATCAATCTGCCACTGTACAAGGAACCCCTGGCAACATCTGAAGGAACCCTAGTGTTTCACAGAACTTTTGTTGAGAAAGGTTTATCTTGGTGTTACGTGTATACGTCAAGGATGGAATACAAAGACAACAGTAATATCTGTCTAATCTCAACTCATATACTGTAACATTATATGTGAACACCTGGGGACAATATTCCCGTAGTGTACAACCTTTTAACATGTTAGCGTCTGGTTAGGAGTGGGTTGACATCTGGAGGGAGGACACAGAAATAACATGGCTCTAAACTAGCACTAGACTAACTAACATCAAGACTGTGCACACCCTTCTATGAAGCTACTTGATAAGTACCACAGTATGTTACAAATATAATTTACAGTATTAGATAATGCATATTGAGATAAAGTATAATAATAGAAATTGCCAGCTGATAAAGATTGGCAAGTCTAAAGTCTAGTACTCATGGGCCGAATGATGAGCGGCATCGGTTAGTTTAATAGAAACCGGCTGACATTCGGCCCATGTTACTACAGCTGGCCCAACAGAAGGCATCGTTCAGCTGGCCTCTGTCGAAGGGGCATGACCGAAAAAGGTCTGCCGATCAGCTCCCGATCACAGCTCTCATAACACAATAGAACAGAAGAGGAAAGCCCGCTGGGTTGAACAAAAAAAAAAAATAGCACCAAATGGCCGGCTTCTGTCGGACAGACCGACATAGACACAGGCCAAATGTCGGGGGTTTCTTTTTGAACCGGCAAATGTCTCCCGACATTCGACCCGTGTGTACCCGGCTTTAACCCTGCAGGAGAAAAGCTGACAGTGAAGCTGAGGTGAAGATAAGTATATTACCTGCATTGTATACAGTACTGTTTGTTTATTTTTTTAAGATGATTTTGGTAATGTAAGAGACATTAAAAGCCTTTAGGCAGTCCAGCCCAAGAGATTCCTACTATAACTTAGATGTGTTTTGGGAAGGCCCTTTACATTTACCAGTTGAATTTTTAAATCAATCTAGCCAATGGGAAAATAAGCATTGTCCTAAATTAACAATTAAAGGATATCTTAAAAAGTTACCAAAATAGATTTTGCTTCAGAGCTGTTCAGCCAGGAGGTAAAAATCTATGGTTATAAATAATGCATTTTTCTCAATTTAAAAAATATGAGTTTTAATAAAGTTACAAACGTTTTACAATTAAATAAGCAAACATTATATGCTGTTGGCAAAATTTGTCAGCAAGCTGAGTTTCTGTCCTAATGCCCAAAAACCTCTCCAAGTTGTGAGACACACAAACCTATTTAGCCTGTGATAAGAAATCTTTATTAGCATTCTGTAATGGTCAGGGTTGATAAGACATTTGGGCGGGAAGAAAAGTTTTTTCAGACACTCCTTATTCAAAATTAAGCTTATTTTGAAATGACTGTGCTTAGCAGTTGAAGCAATAGAACGAAACAGAAGCGTCAATAAAAATGGATGGTTTTAAAATAGACCATTACTCTTTGGAAGAAGCAGAACACCCTGCTCCAGCAAGTCAGCACCATGAAGAGGAGAAAGAAGCTCCAGGTAAGACAACAAAACTTTTTATGTCATTGTAAATGAAAGAACATATGCTAAGCTACTCATACATATTAGAGAATGATCTTTAACATAGGACATTCTTCTGTACTGTAAACAGACTTACACTGCAGTTATGTATGTATCATGTGAAACTGATATACTGTGTGTGAATAAGGGACTAGGGTGCAATTTGACTTAAAAAATGCTTATTAGAAAACTCTAGCACTGGGTTAATAATATAAATAGAAATGTATACCTGTCATGTTAATACATTATCAATTCTCAAGCAGGCATGCTGGCTTATAAATATTTCAAATATTTGTTATCTTTCTTAAAAAAATATATATATATTTTTTGTTTCTAAAATATTTAAAATCACAATCACCTTCACAGATTGTAATCTGAATTTTTTTATTCAAGTAAAATTTAAGTGATTCTGACATGCATGCTGTACATAAATGTCAAAATTCCCTATCCCTATTTTTTTTTTTCATGTCAGCAACTCAAAAAGAATTGAGGCCAAAGCATTAGCATGACAGTCAAGAAGTTGGCATTCTTAAAAGGACAATTCCTTAACAGTAGCCTCCTTTATTATCTCATGGCAAGGCAAATATACAAATATACAAAGTTGACTTTCCACTTACTGCACTTGAACATTTATATAGGTTTCTTAATATTTAAGATAAATTATTTCGAAATTAGCTTTATCTTTTTTCCAGCAAGTTAAAACGATAGCAAAAGTTTCCCTAATCTTCAATGAGAGCAAAAAATATTAACACATGAGAAGCCTTAAAAAATGTAAAAGTCCTTAGTACCCATAGTTTTTGTTAACATATTAATGGAAGATGCGGCCAATGAAGGACAAACACGTCTTGCAGTTCTGGGTCAGGGGTTTGAATCCAACTGAGGATGCTATCTGCATAAAGCTTGTATGTTATCCATGTTTGTGGGTCACCTTCAGTAGTCCTAAAATATATATTTGTAGGTTAATTGTCTTCAGGAATTCTACATACACTGTATTTTGCGTTCTAAAAAGTCAGCGCTATATACATGCAGTATATGAAATAGGGGTTAGTTTACAGGTCTGGTAAAATGAAAAGTGGGGCAGTGGTTTAAAGCAACCAGTCAAATTCATTATTTCTTAAAGCTGTTGATTATGCCGGCCAAATACACCAGTTTTGCAGTTCATCTGAGGATCTACAGGAATGTTTGACACCTTGATAGGTAAAGCAGATAGAAAATGGGAATCCCCATTGATAAGGGATCTGGCGTTGCTGTAGATTATGAAGTAAGGGTTTCAGTGCACGTTGTTTAGCCACAGTAATTGGGGAAAGGTCAGCAAAAAGCTGATAAGGATGGTCTTGAAAGATGAGGGAATCTTTTCCTCTAGCTGCAGCCAATAGTTGTTCTTTGGTGCGATAGAAGTGGAATTTTGCAATAATATCACAAGGGGGACCTTCTGGCTTGCGTGGTGTTAAAGCTCGGTGAATCCTATCTATCTCTAAACGATCGACCGGGATTGGCGGTAGTAGTTCTTGGAAAAGTGCGGTCATAGTAAAATGAAGGTCAACAATAGTCTCATGTATTCCTCGTATACGAAGATTTGATCGGCGTGCTCGATTTTCAGAGTCCACTAAGCGTGTTTGCAGAATAAGATTTTCTTCCTTAAGATTCTCTAATTCATTATCATTGGACAGTACATTCATTTCCATGTCATCCACTCTGATTTCTAGGTCAGAAGTGCGCTGGCCTAACTCACAGATTTCTTTTGTGAGACTTTCAGTTATATAGTCTGAGGTCTGCTTTAAGGCTTTCTGTAACATTTTTTCTATTTGTCTCAAAATATTTGGATGTAGGGAATGTGTTTGCTTTTCTTGTGAGGTGGTGCTGTATTTTCAAAGTCATTATAGGCATCCTGAGGTAACTGCAGCTGCTTAGCAGCAAGAGATGTGCCTGTGTGTGAGGAAGGAGGCTGTGCCATTTTACAGGAGCCTCTAGACTGTGTATCCTTGGCACTCTTTCGTTTATTTTTACCTTGGCGGCACCAAAGACCATTTTATTTATCCCAGGGTCACTAAGGGGGCTTATGGTAAGATTATTTTCAGTTTACCATGCCTTGCGGGTGTCTTTATCAGCTGAGGAGTCCCGAGAGATGTGGAGCTTCAGCTGGACATGTCTGTCGCCGGCGACTAAAATTAAGCAAGTAAAATTATATAGCACTGAATGAAAATGTAGAACCAGACCTAATGTCCTTTCAAGGGTTTTGGTGCTAACAATGCCTCTTATGACCTAGTATGACAATAAAAGTTTATAGGTTCATTTAATAGCAGGACATACTAACATTCAGTGAATTTCTAGAATCACTCACTATGAAGCAGGTTATTATAATATGTAAATTACCTTAACATTCCTGCACTTATTCAGCTGGGCAGTTGCTTGCAAGTTCCAATCTTGGCCCTCTTGCTGGCCCCATCTGCTGGACTTCAATATCCTAGCACTAGGTGTCAGGACGATAGAACTCTTGAAGTCTCAGGAGATATGTTTGGCATATAGTAAAACGGAACACGTAAGTGAGCGGGAGTTTAAAAAGGCTGATCGTTAGGCTTTGGGCACAGAAACATTTTTTGCAAACCACTGTACAACTGATGAGAAGAACCAGCATGTAATGCATACAAAACTAGTGCATTAAATGCATAAACTCGGTAATAATATAAAAACATTATATTACACTTATAAGAGTCCAATGGAAAAACATGTTTAACAGCTAATAGCAAATTTGTTATCTACAGCCTACATGATCAGGAGCAATCCAGCAAAGTCTATAGTCCTGTATGCAGATGACCAGCTTGTAATGGATAGACAGCATCCACCTGACGCTTTGATTTGTAGGGTGTAACGTACAGTATCTCTGTAGCAGCAAGAATGCTTATATAATCTCAGACAAGTTGTTTGATGTGCTGGAAATATTCTACTGTGGCTGGCATCAAGGGTTACCCTAATGGGGTGTACACACGGTCAAACTTTTCGACCGGACTGGTCTGATGGACGCCAACGGACCAAATCCGGCAGAGAAGCCGATCGTGTGTGGGCTTCACTGGACCTTCAGCAGACTTTTCCAGTCGCAAAGCTGATGGACTTTAGACTTGGAACAGGCTTCAAATCTTTACGTCGTAACTCCGCCGAACCCAGAAATCCGCTCGTCTGTATGCTATTCCGACGGACAAAAAACGACGCTAGGGCAGCTATTGGCTACTGGTTATCAACTTCCTTATTTTAGTCTGGTGTATGTCATCACGTACGAATCCATCGGACTTTGGTGTGATCGTGTGTAGGCAAGTCCGTTCATTAAAAAGTTATTCGGAAGTTCGTCAAAAGTCCGTCAAAAGTCCGCTGGAAAGTCTGTCAGACCACTCCGGTCGAAAAGTCCGCCCGTGTGTACGCGGCATTACTGTTCTTGTTATTCCTGGTCTAACCCATCCACCAATAAAATGGCTGCATTACTTGCAAAGACCACTTAGGAGTTAGTAAAATCCTATGACATTCACAATCTAAGATTAATATGCATTCACTAGCAGCGTTGTTGTAAAGTGCAAATGTCTGTGGAAGCACAAGGAATTGGTGAAGTGCAAAATATTTGTCAACTGTAAGGCAAATGTGGACCTGGACAAGTGAAAAAACAGGGAATTGCCAGTACACAGTGGCTAATGTTAGCAGGTCTAGGGGTTGAAAATTCCAAATTTTGGCAAATCTTTGGCAGGGGGTAAATACTTTGATTAATTTTTTTTAGATGATAGATTGTTATTGAATAATACGGTAAGGTGACAACAGTGTGCCGCGGCACATGTTGAATTTCAGCTCTATTTGTTCTTTCAAAGAAGTTCCTTGAATATTATCTTTGATGATTAGCAATAAAGCTTTTGTGGCTGGACTTCGGGTATTGAGCACTATTGTTTTTATGGGTATTTTTGACAATGAACTTTTATGTCCGGAAACTGTGGCACACTGAATGGATGAAGTATATGTAGTAATGGATATGTATGTCTCAAAGGGGATCTGGTGTGTGGCTGTTTAACCTCTAATGCCCCGTACACACGGTCGGACTTTGTTCGGACATTCCGACAACAAAATCCTAGGATTTTTTCCGACGGATGTTGGCTCAAACTTGTCTTGCATACACACGGTCACACAAAGTTGTCGGAAAATCTGATCGTTCTAAACGCGGTGACGTAAAACATGTACGTCGGGACTACAAACGGGGCAGTGGCCAATAGCTTTCATCTCTTTATTTATTCTGAGCATGCGTGGCACTTTGTCCGTCGGATTTGTGTACACACGATCGGAATTTCCGACAACGGATTTTGTTGTCGGAAAATTTTATCTCCTGCTCTCCAACTTTGTGTGTCGGAAAATCCGATGGAAAATGTCCGATGGAGCCCACACACGGTCGGAATTTCCGACAACATGCTCCGATCGGACATTTTCCATCGGAAAATCCGACCGTGTGTACGGGGCATAAGAGGGTAATGAGTGAGGTAGAGTGTGGTTTGGGTAACTTTTTCTTTAGCTTACAATTTGTAAGTGAATGCAGGCTGAATCTAGAGTGAATGTGAAATTTGACCATTTAAATATACAGTATCTCACAAAAGTGAGAACACCC
The DNA here is from genome assembly GCF_042186555.1 of Aquarana catesbeiana. NCBI lineage: Eukaryota > Metazoa > Chordata > Amphibia > Anura > Ranidae > Aquarana > Aquarana catesbeiana. The sequence continues at coordinate 473,342,176 of NC_133324.1, read as the reverse complement.
CTCACATTTTTGTAAATATTTTATTATATCTTTTCATGTGACAACACTGAAGAAATGACACTTTGCTACAATGTAAAGTAATGAGTGGACAGCTTGTATAACAGGGTAAATTTGCTGTCCCCTCAAAATAACTCAACACACAGCCATTAATATCTAAACCACTGGCAACAAAAGTGAGTACACCTTAAGTGAAAATGTCCAAATTGGACCCAATTAGCCATTTTTCCTCCCCAGTGTCATGTGACTTGTTAGTGTTACAAGATCTCAGGTGTGAATGGGGAGCAGGTGTGTTAAATTTGGTGTTATCACTCTCATACTGGTCACTGGAGGTTCAACATGGCACCTCATGGCAAAGAACTCTCTGGAGATCTTAAAAAATAATTTTTGCTCTACATAACGATAAAGCCTAGGCTATAAAAAGATTGCCAAGACCCTGAAACTGAGCTGCAGCATGATGACCAAGACCATACAGCGGTTTAACAGGACAGGTTACACTCAGAACAGACCCAGCCATGGTCAACCAAAGAAGCTGAGTGCACGTGCTCAGCGTTATATCCAGAGGTTGTCTAGGGAAATAGACGTATGAGTGCTGCCAGCATTGCTGCAGAGGTTGAAGGGGTGGGGGGTCAGCCTGTCAGTGCTCAGACCATACGCCACACACTGCATCAAATTGGTCTGCATGGCTGTCGTCCCAGAAGGAAGCCACTTCTAAAGATGATGCACAAACACTTTGTTGAAGACAAGCAGACTAAGGACATGGATTACTGGAGCCATGTCCTGTGGTCTGATGAGACCAAGATAAATGTATTTGGTTCAGATGGTGTCAGGCGTGTGGGGCGGCAACCAGGTGAGGAATACAAAGACAAGTGTGTCTTGCCTACAGTCAAGCATGGTGGTGGGTCTGGGGCTGCATGAGTGCTGCTGGTACTGGGGAGCTACATTTCCTTGAGGGAACCATGAATGCCAACATGTAGTGTGACATACTGAAGCAGAGCATAATCCCCTCCCTTTGGAAACCGGGCCGCAGGGCAGTATTCCAACATGATAACGATCCCAAACACACCTCCAAGTCAATCACTGCCTTGTTAAAGAAGTTAAGGGTAAAGGTGATGGTCTGGCCAAGCATGTATCCACACCTAAACCTTATTGAGCATCTGTGGGGCATCCTCAAATGAAAGGTGGAGGAGAGCAAGGTCTCTAAAATACACCAGTTCCGTGATGTCATCATGGAGGAGTGGAAGAGGACTCCAGTGGCAACCTGTGAAGCTCTGGTGAACTCCATGCCCAAAAGGGTTAAGGCAGTGCTGGAAAATAATGGTGGCCACACAAAATATTGACACGTTTGGACCAATTTGGACATTTTCACTTAGGGGTGTACTCACTTTTGTTGACAGCAGTTTAGACATTAATGGCTGTGTGTTGGGTTATTTTGAGGGGACAGCAAATTTACACTGTTATACAAGCTGTACACTCACTACTTTTCATTGTAGCAAAGTGTCATTTCTTCAGTGTTGTCACGTGAAAAGGTATAATAAAATATTTACAAAAATGTGAGGGGTGTACTCACTTTTAAGAGATACTGTATGTGCTCCCCTTTTGTATGACCAGAGTGTTTTACCAAAAAAATAATGGTAAATGCTTGCATCTAAGTTAATATTAACAGGAAGTTAATGTCTCAAAGTTAAACGTGTATTTGGCTTATGATAATTGTGTTATGCATTGATCTGTTGTTACATCTTCCACTGTAGCACAGGATCCATGACAACTTGCTATGAGTATGTTTGCTGCTAGACTGTATGTATGCAGTATCCAAGAAGATAAGGCATAGGCCTATCAGTTATTGCTAGCTGTATTGAGCAGCCCAGTAGATAAGATGTAGGACAGTGTAGATATACAAGAACATTTCAGTGCACAGCAGAAGGTGTTTTAAGAGATAGAAAGGGGTTTCTACTCAGCAATATTTATTTAGTGCCCATTCACAAGAGCTGATAAGCTGTGTCTCGAAATGCATGCAACCATTGTGCCATTCCCTGGCGGACTTTTAACCAACCATGGCAGCCTCCATTCATCTTTATTGATGAATAAGACTTTCATTCAAACATGTTATACTTACCTGCTCTGTCTCAGTGGTTTTGCACAGAGCAGCCCAGATCCTTCTTTTCTCGGGTCCCTCTTCGGTACTCCTGACCCCTCCCTCCTGTTGAGTGCCCCCACAGCAAGCAGCTTGCTATGGGGGCACCCGAGCCGAGTCACAGCTCCCTGTATCCATTCAGACACAAAGCCGTGACCCGGCTGCCTTTCTCTCTTAATTGGCTGACTAACTTTGATTGAGAGCAGCGGGAGCCAATAGTGCCGCGCTGCTGTCTCAGCCAATGAGGAGAGGAGAATGCATTAAAATAAAAAAACCTTCTGACTTTACAACTACTTTAAGCTTTGGCAATAAATCCTGGCAGCTGATTGAATACTTTGCACAACTGCACCAGATTCTGTGTGCAACAGTTTTAGTATATCCCCCACCATAGAGGCCACAAACAAGTGTCCGTGTAGTTGTGATCAATCTAATGACAAAACAAGACACACTATAGTGTTTCAAAGAAAAATAAAAAGTGCTTTAACAAAGGAATGTTCTCCCAGCTAACATAGATTCACACCACACTCGCCGGATAGAGCTGACCACTTGTTTTTCGCAAGTGAGTCAAAAAGGCGTGTGTGTATAAGACCAGGGATATATTGGTGTCAGTTCTTCCACAAATCTTCCTTCAGCTCTATGATAAGTATACAGCTTTGCCCCATAATTTTCATCTTAAAGCAGTTGTTCTCCACATAGATAATATAAAGGAGAGGAGCCCTGAATATTGAAAGTATGTTTATTAGACATGTGCACTGCCGAAAAATTTGTTTGTTTTAGTTTTCGTTACATTCATTTTTTGTTTTTTTCGGAAATTTGAAAATTTGAAAAATTCGTAAATTCAAAAATTTGGAATTCGTAAATTCGTATATTCGAAAAATCGTAAATTCCTAAATTCTAAAATTTGGAATTCATAAATTTGTAAATTTGTAAATTTGTAATTTGTAAATTCGTAAATTCGCAAATTCAAAAATTCAGAATTCGTAAATTTGAAAATTCGTGAATTCGGAAATTCGAAAAGTCTGAATTCGTAAAGTCAAAAATCCGGTATTCGAAAATTCTAACATTTTGCAAATTCGAAAATTCTAAATCTGAAAATAAGAAAGGAGTGAAAATCCAAAAATCCAAAAATTCTAAATATTAACTAACTAATAATAACTAAATATAAAATTATAGGTATTGGAATTTACTTTTAAATTTGGCTGTTAGTGAATGTAACGAATACAAATTTAACTGAAGTTACAAATTATCTGTAATAACGAATGCCGCATCTAAACAAATGGAATGGAATGAAATAATAATAAATAAAACAGAGGGAATATAATACCTCAGCATAACACTCACCGCAAAGGCTGAACAATTGATTGATCCAAACTACACCCCATTCCTAAATCAACTCAACCCTAAATTAAATACTATCTCCAGGACTGAACTGACCTGGTCTGGAAGGTTAGCAGCATTTAAAATGAATATATTGCCACAATTTATTTACATGTTCCGAACCCTCCCCGTCCCAATCCCAAACTCGTTTTTCTCTAAAGCACAGTCACTAATTAATACATTTTTATGACAGGGAAGAAAGGCTAAATGCGCCTTCCAAAAACTGATTAAATAAAGGAACATAGGAGGGATGGGTCATGTCCTCATAAAAGACTACTACCAAGCAGCTATTTTAGCACAAATACGACAGTGGTATGCTCAGAACCACACACCCAGATGGTACGAGCTAGAGAACCATCAAAGCCCAAACAAAAAAATATCTGATCTACTCTTGGCAAGTAGCTTTATGACCCACATTCCTATAGACATCTCATCTACTATGGTAGCAGCACTACAGACCTAGAAAATACTCCTAAAAATTCCCACAGATAATGCATCCTCAAAATCCATCCCCCTACCTATTTCAAGCTTACAACTCTTAATACCTAATTTAAATGTTAAACATTGGTGGTCCAAAGGTATCTCAAATGTTACTGATCTCCAAATTGGCCCTTCGCTCAAAACTTTTAGGACACTCCAAATAGAATATGGTTTAAACAATAATGACCTGTTTACTTTTCTCCAGATTTTACACTTGTTAGCAACGATTCCTGACCCCTCTATTACACTACCCTGGAGGACAGCTTTATATTTTACAAACCCTACTACTACAATTAAGGGCATTTCCCTATTTTATAACATCAACAACAATAACAATCAAAAATCAATATTTACTAAATCCCCCTCTATGAAGACGTGGGAAATTGATCTGACGACCTCTTACTCCACCGAACAATGGAAGACAGCATTGACATCCACCTACAAAGCCACTAAAAGTGTTAATCTCTGGGAACTTCATCAAAAACTACTGTTAAGATGGTATTTAACACCCACAAGAATAGCAGGGTTTGACCTGCAATCATCCCAACTGTGCTGGAGACAATGCGGTCATAGAGGATCACTATTCCACATATTCTGGAAATGTCCAATATTACAACCCCTCTGGTCAACCACTTTTAATATCATAACTCAAATAATGGGTGCACAGGTCCCCAATAACCCAGGAATGGCCATTTTATCCCTAGGGATAGAATCAATCCCACCTCCCCTGAGGAAAATAGTATCCCATATACTATTAAGTGTGCAACTGGAAATCGCTAGACATTGAAAACAAAAGGGAGTGCCAACCTTTACTGAAGTAATAAGAACCACTAATTTACATATATCTTATGAAATTATGTTTGCTATATCCCAAAATAACACTTAATCACTAAAAACAAACTGGAAACCCTGGTTAGACTGGTATAATGTAAATAAAGTTTGAGCTATACTGTCTACATTACAAACAATATTGTCAAATTATGTTCCTTTGTTCCAAATCAAATCCCACTATATGCTATATATTATATGTTAAATGGTTATGTTACTAGATTCCCTTTTAGGACAGCTCATTTTGAATACACGGGTTAACAGCCAAAATGACCAACTACAGGACACCTGCTTTGTGGTTGTGGGTCATTCCCATCTGCTCTTATCTGGTGGCGCAGTATGTGCCCATGTGAGGCGGTGCCGGATAGAGGGCGGACGGGGCCCATGGTGCAGGGCTCTGGTGCCCCTCAGAGACACTACAGATGGCTCCGAAAGCACTATTGGCTGCAGTTACTAGCCCTATTGATAGATAACAAATGTCTTTTAGCAAGCTATCTAGTTACATGTCAAGTACAGAGTATAACCCTGCATATCCACATAACTTCCACAAAATGTACTGTCCATATA